>NW_026596057.1:11733974-11813082 GCF_907164565.1 Psammomys obesus | reverse complement strand
AAAGAAAGAAAGAAAGAAAGAAAGAAAGAAAGAAAGAAAGAAAGAAAAGAAAGTGGCCTGTTGGAAGACACTTACTAGTAGAGCAGGTCTTAGCACCTCAGATGTCAACTTCTTTGTTTATTCTTGAGAAAATGTCTTAAGTAACCCAGGATAGTTTTGAACTCACAATGTCGCAGAGGCTAGCCTTGAAGAGTTGACCCTCCTATCTCTCCCTCCCAGATACTTGGATTACAGTTACTTACCACTCTACCTAAGGACATTGACATTCCTGTGTTGTCTTCGACATTAGCATAGCACGTTTACTCCCGTCTCTTCGAAACAGTCTCCAGGCCCAGAATGTGGGAGTTCCACAGGGAACAATTCTTGGTGAGTCCGGGAAAGAGGCTCTTGGGTAATGAGATGAGGAAAGGGATCAGGGAGGGCACTCCCCAACAGTGAGCAGATGAATGGGAGGCCCTCTGTGCTGTGGCAAAGCAGCGTTCCATTATTAATTTGATGGTGTGTTAAATTAGCCATTTTTATGAGTAGCAGAGGGAGTTCCTTCAGGGGTAACTGCTCACACTGTCTTCTAGGAGCCCGGGTCCCAGCAGGCTGTCACAATGGTGCCTGTTTCTCTGTGCTGTTTGAGAGGGGTTGACTAAGGCAGCCCACACTAGGTCAGCTGCATTTCTTCTCTCTGGACTAATTCAGTCTGGCCTTTAGGAAATGACCTATGCTTACCTTGAGTGACTCCAAGCCTACGGGCCCTTCTCCCTTTCTCCTCTTCCTGAATTAGCGGACCTTCCACTTGGAGGTATCCTCTTGGCTGCTGTGTGTGTGCCCTGTGGGGACATCAATCCCTTTAGAACTTCTGGTTTTCTTGAAGCAAGATGGAGAAAAATGTTTCAGTGGAACTCCACTATGGGAGGGCAGTAAGTGTTGTCTGATAAATCATTGAGCCTGGTAGATGGGCTGGAAAATTTATGTTATACTAAATAAGAGCCCGAGGTTAGAGACAGAAATGCTTGGTAAAATAGAAAAATGAAAGAATAACTTTAGGGAATTCTCAGGGGGGACAGCAGCAAAAAGAGAGACGAGTTACAACCAGCAAGAACACTTGATGTACTTTGCTGTGGAGTGGGTGATGAAAACTTTGTTTTCTTCATGGCTCCTCGGTAAAATATATTAACAGAACGTTCTTTCAAAAAACATGGGCTGGTATAGTACTGACCCATAAGCTGGTGAACTCAAAAAGATATTCTGCATGGTTGAGGAGATAAAGGGAAAGAACATTATCCAAAGATATGCTGAGGCATCCAGCGGCTTCCAGAGCCACTGGACAAGGCTAGCTCCCTTCAGTGTCTACTGTGCTCAGCCCTTTGTAGGAATGGTCTATCTGTTGGCATCCCCACTTTCAGAAACATTTTTCTCTTTTCCTCCTACCGCATGGTGTTATAGGCTCAGTTATGAGCGTCTGAATTTATCAGCTGATGCCTTGATCCCTTATGTGACCTTATTTTGAGTTAGGATCTTTTCTGTGCTGATTAAGTTATATGGATTCATAAGGGTGGAGCCATAGTCAAAAAGGAGGAAGAGGAAGATAGAGACACTCACGCTCTCTGGGTCTTTACTGGGAAGGGGTGGCAGATGTTTTCTCATGCTTAAGACCTGAGTGAGCAGATCCTCAGCAGCAGCCAGAATGTTGAGGTCTCAGGCTGCTGAGATGGTTCATAGTTTTTCTCCTTTCCTGTTGCTTGGAATCTTTCACATTCTAGAGAAAGCTTGGGCTCTCCTCGAAGACCCTTTACCTGATTAAGCCAGAATAACCCATCCAGGATAATTTTTATTTTGATTAGCTGAAAAATCAACTGATTCGGAGCTTAAATTACATCTGTAAAATTCTCCACAGTAGTGCCTTCGCTAGTGTGTGATTGAATAATTGAGGGATATACACATACGACAAATGGCTGAAAATCCCCTGGACTCTCTAATACTCCTAAAACTATCCCCCTGACAGTTCTTTCTAGATAGGGATATACCAAAAGGGAAATTTTGGGAATATTGTTGAGGCTAGCCAACTTGATATATCACAAAGCCATTACCCCATCAAATACTTCTGTTTTACTGTCATTTGGTTTTATTCCATAAAATATCTGCTGTGAGCCTGTCAAACACAGACCAAGAACAAAACAACTCCTCCATGCTACCCATAGAAAGACCTCCAGGCTTTAGAAAATCACATTTTCTTTTTCTTTCCTTTATTGTCCTTGAACTCTTTTCATCCTATCAGTCTTTGGTTCTATTCGTTGTAATGCCTAGAAAGGAGGAAAGGTGAGTAGTATTCCATTGTGTAAATGTATCTTCTATCCCCCTACCCCTTCTTCCATAAGAATCCCTGCACTCTGCCCAAAGTTTGATTGTGAGTCTCAGTATCTGCTTAGATCCCCTGTTGAGTGGAGCCTTTCAGAGGACCCTCTACAGTAGGCTCCTATCCTGTTTCCTCTCTTCCACCATTTCTGGCGTCTACCCTGTTTGCCATTCTGAATGAGATTTAAGAATCCTCTTTAGGATCCTCCTTGTTTAGCTTCTTTAGGTCTGTAGCTTTTAGTATGGGTATCTTATATTATATATCTAATATCCACTTATAAGTGAGTATATACCATGTGTGTCTTTCAGTTTCAGGATTACCTCACTAAAGATGATCTTTTCTAGTTCCATCCACTTGCATGCAAATTTCATGATTTCCTTTTTTTTAAATAGCTGAGTAGTATTCCATTGTGTAAATGTGTCACAATTTCAGTATCCATTCCTCTGTTGAGGGACATCGAGGCTGTTTCCAGATTCTGGCTATTACAAATAGAGCTGCTACAAACATGGTTGAGCAAATGTCCTTGAAGAATGGTGGTGCATCTTTTGGGTATATGTCCAGGATTGGTATCGCTGGATCTTGAGATAGTGCTATTCCCAATTTTTTGAGAAAGTGCCAGATTGGTTTCCAAAGTGGTTGAATAAGTTTGCACTCCCACCAGCAATAGAGGAGAGTTCCCCTTTCTCCACATCCTCTCCAGCATGTGCTGTAACTTGAGTTTTTTATTTTAGCTATTCTGATTGGTGTAAGATAGAATCTCAGTGTTGTTTTGATTTGCATTTCCCTGATAAGTAAGCATATTGAACATTTCTTTAAGCGTTTCTATGTCATTTGATATTCTCTTGTTGAGAACTCTCTATTTAGCTCTGTATCCCATTTTTAATTGGTTTATTTAGTTTGTTGGTGTCTAATTTCTTGAGTTCTTTATATATTCTGGATATTAGTCCTCTATTAGATGTACCATTGGTGAAGATCTTTTCCCAGTCTGTAGATTGTCATTTTGTTCTGTTGACAGTGTCCTTTGCTTTACAGTAGTTTTTTAGGTTCAGGAGGTTCCATTTATTAATTGTTAATCTTAGAGCCTGAGCTGTTGGTGTTCTGTTCAGGAAGTTGTCAGGGAGTATTATGGAAGAATAGGGTTATAGAAGGACATGGAGGGGACAGTAGTCCTACAAAGAGACCAACAAAGATAAAAATCCTGAGCTCAGGGGGTCCTGCAGAGATTGATGCACCAACCAAGGACTATGCATAGAGAGAACCTAGACCCCCTGTTCAGATGTAGCCGATCTGCAGCTCAGTCCCCATGTGGGTTCCTGAGTAAGGGGAGCAGGGGCTACCTTTGTCATGAACTTGATTGCCTATTCTTTGATCATTTGCCCCTGGTGATGTGTCCTTGCCAGGCCACAGAGGAAGATAATCCAGGCAGTCCTGATAAGACTTGATAAGCTATGGGCAGATGGCAGTGGAAGAGAACTCCTCCTTTCAGTGGACCGGAGGAAAGTAATGGGGGGGGAGAGGGAGAGAGGGTGGGGTTGGGAGGAGTTGAGGGAGGGGCTTCAATTGGGGTATATAATGAATAGATTTTTTTTAATTGAAAAAGTAAATGTACCACAATTTATGTATCCATTCTTCTGTTGAGAGACATCAAGGTTGTTTCCAGTTTCTGGCTATTATGAATAAAGTTGCTATGAATATAGTAGAGCAAATGCCCTTGATGTATGGTGGAGCATCTTTTGGGCATATGCCCAGGAGTGGTATGGCTGGATCTTGAGGTAGAATTATTCCCAGTTTTCTGAGAAAGCGACAGATTGATTTCCAGAGAAGTTGTACAAGTTTGCATTTCCACCAGCAATGGCTCCAGCCAACATCAGATCGAAACAGACGCTGGGGCTTGTAGCCAAACATGGGGCAGAACTCTGGAAGTCCTGAGGAAATGTTTGGGGAAAGATGGAAGGATCTGGAGGAGACAGGAACCTCACAAGAAGACTAACAGAGACAACTAACCCAGTGACATGGGGGCTTTCAGAAACAGATATCAACTAAGGAGTATGCATGATCTACACCTAGGCCCCCTTCATATATGTAGCTGACAGGAGGCTTGGTTTTCATATGGGACACCTGGAGAGTGAAGGGGGGGGAAGTTTCTAAAATGGACTCTATTGCCTGCTTTTGAATAACTTCCTCCTGGCAGGGCTGCATTGCCTGGTCTCAGGGAATGAAGATAAGAGCTGTCCTGATGTGACTTGATGTGCTAGGGAAGGTTAATATGGGGGAGATAGGAGGGAGGCTCCACTTCCCTGGGGAGAAAGAGAGAGGGGAAGGGGAAAGAAGGGAAGGTGGGGAGTCTGGGTGGAGTGGAGAGAGTGGGCATCTTCAGGACATAAAGTAAATAAACTAATACAAAATTAAAAAAAGAAAAAGAAAAGAGAAAAGGATCAAGTTTATTTTGTGCCTTGCTTTGCTGTGATTCTTTCAATTATAATCTGGGAACGAATCTTTGTTTACCATCCATGGGCTATGGAAAGCTAGGAGAATCTCTTGTCCAAGGTCCATAAAATAATTTCTCCAAAAAGCTCACTCCATGGACTAAATGAACAAATATATAACAACCTATGTTACCAGCATGTTATGGGAGCTTGGTAGATGACAGTACATTCTAAAAAGTAGGGTTACATGTTGTCTGTCTATCTATCTATCTATCTATCTATCTATCTATCTATCTATCTATCTATCTATCTATCTATGTCTGTGGAGGTCAGATGACAACTTGTGGGTGGGAACCAGTTCTCTCTTTCTAACATGAGGTTCCCTGCAATTGAACTCAGATTGTCAGCCTTGACCTCTGCCTTCTGAGCCACCGTATCAGCCCAATGATGCTAAATCAAGATCATTTTGTGATTTACTTTCTCTGGTACTTTGCTTGCAATTAGGAACACAGCCAGTAGGTGGCAATGCATAATGTATAACCACTAAGCTAAAAACAAACAGGTGGAAAGCTAACGGAGGCCCAACATACCTGATGCCAGCCCTGGAGAGGCAGAGGTGGGAGGTACTGACCATGAATTTGAGACCAGCTCTGGCTATCTAGCAAGGCCTAGTCTTAGATACACATAGACTAGACAGACAGACAGGACAGCTGATTCTATTTATTCAACATGTATTTTTCAGGCTTCTCATGAGCCCAGAACATTCCAAGGTGAAACAACTTTCAGACTAGGAATTTAGCCTTAAATGAAAATAAACATCTTTATTGCCACTTTCATATAGAAACTTTATGCCATCAACTTCTAATTTATGGGTGATGATCCTAATCAGAAAGAAGAAGCTCTTATAGATCATTTCTCACAAACTATGGTAATCTAATTCTCATCGGATCCTCAGTCCTTGATTAAAATTACCTTCTTCCTTTGTTGGGAACGTTGATCCCATCACTGTGAGTCCTCCTGTGTTGGGACATCGCTTTAGCACGCTTGCCGCAACAGCCCTTTCAGGGATCTCTCTCTGCTTCTAGGGACCCAGGGAATTGTTTTTCTTCATCCCAGTTATTACGATTCCGTTTGAATTTTTGATCTGCGGTATTGGACCATCCATATATCCTTTCTGTCTCTTTCCTCTCTTGTCCCACCTGCAGCTCCATCTCAGTGGGGGTGAGATGAGAACAATTACCAGAGTCAAGGGTAACTACAAGGCACCGAAGTGCTGAGAAACCCTCTCAGGTCTATGGGGATTTTTTTTTTCTTTTTGAGGTCATGTCTTAGTTTCTTTTCTTGTTGACAAAAAGCAAATTTTTTCTTGACAAAAGCAAATTAAAGCGGGAAATGGTCGTTTTCAGATCACAGGTCCATCACTGTGGGAAAGCCACCATGGCGGGAACTCAAGGCAGCTGATTCCATTCCATTCATAGCCAAGGAGCAGAAAGAGGAAGAAAGAGAGAGAGAGAGGGAGAGAGAGGAATGCTTGTGCTTAGCTCCCTCTCCTTTTCACTTAGTCCAGGCCTTCACAGGTGAAATGGTGCAGGGGCTCATGTTCCCACCTCAATTAAGATAATCAGACTAATCCTCCGCAGGCATGCCCAGAGGCCCTCCTCCCAGGTGACTGTAGATTCTGTTAAGTCAACAACACCAAAGCAGCCTCTCACAGGATTTCAGTTTTTCTGCTCTGAGAACACCTGGAGCCTGTGGTTCACCGAGTTCTATTCTGAGCAGTTGAAGAAAGTAGTTGAAGAAAGATGGAGTCCCGAGTCTTGCCCACACATCTAGTTGTTTGTTTCTGTAGACTCAACTTTGTTTTGAACTAACAGGACAGCTTTCATTTGTCATTTAATTCTCCAGGTCCCACTCTGCTCATTCTGAAATCTCCGTCTTTCTCTGCTGCAGGCTAGGATGACAACAAAAGAGCAACAGTCCTATGACAGCACCTTGAGACCACAACCCTGCTATTCACAGATGTATCTGCCAGCCTCTTGTCTTCTTCCTCACAAGGCCTCCAAGCTTCTGCCTGTCTGATCAATACTGTATTTGTGATCAGTGAATCGGGTTGCCTCTAGCCACAGTGTCTGCTTAAGCATTTTGTCAGGCATGCCTTCTCCTTTTAAGAATTTAAAATCTTCCACAGCCTGTGTCGGAAACCACGCAACACTCTGGCAACAATAATACGAAGCAGCTTAATGGGTACTAACAAATGAGAGAATGAAAGTGGTTGTGTCATGTACAGCTGTCCCTAGAGGGACATTTTATTGAATCTAAGCATCTCTTATAGGATTAACTCTCCTCTCTCTCTCTCTCTCTCTCTCTCTCTCTCTCTCTCTCTCGTGCACGCACACATGCGCACATCTGCACATGCATACATCATGGATTTAATTCATGAGACAATATTTATATTGCCGTTCTATCTCTGTAATATGTAACATAATGAATCTGTGCTCAGTTTATAAGATACAAGAATGAGATTAAAATTGGGCCACAATAAAATAACTCTTCTGATGTAGGCTATGTACTAACTCAACCAGTACTTAACGTTTTTTCCTAGTCTACCTGGGCATCACTAAATATACCAGATGGGCTCATTTATGTAGCAAGTCAGAATATTTCAGACTTCTTCCTTGGAACCCAGGCTGCCAAGGTCCGTCCAAGAAAGTTAGAGTATGATGAATACAATACTTTCCTTGAAATCTAAAAAATACTACTCCATTCTCTTCTGAAGGAAAGGCCAAAAACAGTGTTCCAAAGGAAGCATTTTCTACTTTGAACAGTATATATATACCTGATAGTTGCTTTTACAAAGACACTTCATATTTCTCTCTTACATAATAGGAATGTACATGTGAACATGTATTCATATAAGTATATTCATATGTTTATCAATGAAGGATATGGATATGTTCTGAGTAATATATCTTTAGCCAATTTTGTCACTATGTAAGCAGAGTGCACCTACACAAGCCTAATGACTACACCAATCACTCAATGTGATCAAGAAGGCAGTAAACCTAAGATGGATGATAAGTATGCATACTGTTTACAGAAAATGTTCTCCATAGAAAGAGTATAAAACTAAACAATGATAAAAAGTATACCACAGTGAATGCATAAACCAATGACAGAGTCATTTGTTATCGTTTGGCAAGCACTATATACCGAATATAACCATATACACGATGCTTTCACATAACTGGTAGTGCAACAGGATTCTTATGCCAACATCATTACGGACACCTGAGTAGCCCATTATGTTATAATGTCATGATGGCCATGACATATCTAGGTGACAGACATTTTTCAGCTCCATTATAATCTTACAGGGTCACCATAACATATTTGGTCCATTGTTGACTCAAAAGTCATTATACAGTGAATGCCTGGATGTGTAGAAATGATTTGCAAAGGCAAGTCATCCATCCATGCACCCTAGATATAAATTTTAAAGAACTGAAAGATAAACTCACTCTAGGTTTATTTTTTGCTTTTTTATTAATTAATTCAATTTATGTCTCAGTCATACGCCCCTTCCTCCATTCCTCCCAGTCCTACCCTTCCTCTTGAATCTCCCCTCCCCTACCTCCCTACTCAGACACACCAGCTCATCTATTCACATGAGGACTGACTTTGTCATCCTCCCCTGTGACCTCGTAGGGAAGTACCATCAGGGGGAGGTGCTCAAAAAGCAGACAACACAGTCCATGCCAGAGATATTCCCCACTCCCCTAACTAGCAGGCCCCATTGACTATTTATAAGTGAAGGACCTAGTTCCAGACCATGCACTGTCCTTGGTTGGTGCTTAAGACTTCATAGGCCCCTCTGGGCCATGGTTGATTGGCTCTGATGGTCTTCTTGTGGAGCTTTGTCACCTCTAGGTCCATTTATCCTCACCTCCCCTTTTGAGTAGACTCACTATGCTTCACCCAATGTTTAGCTGTGAGTCTCAGTGTCTGTTTCAAGCCATTGCTGGGTAGAGCCTCTAAGAGGATCACCTTAGTAGGCTCCTGTCTTCAATCTTCAAGCATATCAGAGTATCATTAATAGTGAGAGAAGTTGGCTTTCTTCCTTGGGGTTGGTCTTAGGGTTGGGCCTGGTGCTGGTTGAACAGTCTCTCAATCTCTTCTCTACCTGTTCTGTCTTTGTCCCTCCAGGTCTAGTAGGTAGGGTAAGTTTTGGATTGAGGTTTTTGTGGGTGGGTTGGTGATCTCCTCTGTCCACTAGGAGTCTTGTCTAGATCAAGGGTATCGTCTTCAGTCTGCATGGCCCCTGCTATTAGTGATCTTAGCTAGAGTCCCCCTCATATCCTCCCAGAGGCATATTCTGATTTAGGTCTGCAGCTTGTCAGAGAGATTCCCCCACTCACCATTTCTCTATTCTTTGGAGCCTTCTACCCTTCTGCCCCTGCTCTCCCCAGGTCTGATCTCCACCCTTATTTCTCTGTGCACTTCCTCTTCTACCTTGTTCCCACTCTTCAACCATTACCTCTGTCTATTCTAGTTCACCTTCTGAGTGAGATTTACAAGTCCTTCCTTGTTCCTTATCTTCTTGGGGTCTGCGCATTGTAGTATGTCTGTCCTGTATTATGTGACTATAATCTGCTTAGAAGTGAGTACATACCATGTGGTCTTTCTGGGTCTGTGTTACTCACTCAGGATGATCTTTTCTAGTTCCATCCATTTGCCTGAAAATTTCATGATTTCCTTGTTTTTAATGGCTGAGTAATATTCCATTGTGTAAATGTACCACAGTTTCTTTATCTATTCTTTGGTTGAGGGACATCTAGGTTGTTTCTAGTTTCTGGCTATTATGGGTAAAGCTGCTATAAACATGGTTAAACAATTGTTGTTTTTTTTTGCCTGAGAATAAATTTGAACTACCCGGGAACCACATAGGGGAAGGTTACTTAGACTGAATGTCTCATGAGCATTTTTAAGGATTTGCCTTGTCTCTTTTTCCTGTCCTGACTAGAATACCTAAGACAAAGTATCATTGAAATGCACGGCTTCATGGAAGACCTTACTACACTGTGATACAATTTCATTTATAAATCCCTGAGAGATAACATAGAGTTATTCTATGACTATGGGTAAAAACTCCTGGGTGGCCAACCAGACAGATGAGATTATTTCTAATAAAATATAAATGTAGTGTTTTTATGGTTTCATGTAGTGTTTTCATGACTTTTAAAATCCTTGAAGGTATATAGATATTAACTTTTTAATGCAAAAGAAAGCCACAAAAGAAAAATGCTAATGAAAAAAAAATGATTCCCAGAGTGGAGGAGTTAAGAGACAGTGGTAAGATTCCCTTGGGACAAAAAGGTAGTGAATTACAAAAATAAAATTGATTGTAGATTGGAAGTAAGAACAAAGTCATAAAGTAGGAATGACCCTGAGATAATTTTGAATGGACAGGACTGGTAACTAAAATTATCACTAGATTATAATAGACATCAAATTCGGTCTGTACTGAAGACTTATGTTTCAGGCTAGAGAGAGGACATAGGCAGAGCAAAATGTGCAGGGGACAACAATTACACTTGCTAGCCTACAAATGGGAAGGCCCACTTCCGTCCAATATACTGTGATCAGGAGCCAATGGTCATCTGGTGAAGTCAAGGAAAAGCAGCCTTAAAAGGACTAACAGAGCTATCCCATGCTTCAAAACTAGAAATAAGCTCCTTTTGTAGAAAATGTTAATTTAATTGGTAGAGCAAAGCGTTTATTGAGGATTTACCTTGTACAAGATATTATTATAGGTGCCGGAGATATAGTCAGAAACACGGCAAAACCCTTATCTTTCAATGGCATTCATTGTAAAGAAAAATGCTACATGTTCTCATAGAGTAAACGTAGAACTATATTCAAGGATAACTGCCATATCTAATTACATAACTTAACAAGTAGGGGCTGTGAGTGGTAGACCACAGCAAAGACGGGCCTCCTCTCGGGGGAGTGGTCAGGGAAGATCTTGAGGAGGTCACATATAAATTGGGGGTAGAAATGTAAGGGAACATCACAGAACTGTGAAGCTGAGAATGAAATCAATGGAGGCTGAGTGAAGGCACATATCGTGACCCCGGAGGGTGAAGCAGGGTGGTGTGTTCTACAAACCGCTAGTAAGTAACTGCCTAGGTGGGCACGCAGTATGAGATGGAAAAGTCAACTTTGTTGCTGAGACTCAAAACCAACTAGAGTAAAGGGCAGCACAGAAGTCTTTGGGCAAATGGGTTCTACCTCCCCAATGCGACCTCTATGTGATGTTTGGCCATCATATGAAGAGGCATTGAATGAATTCTCTCAGTGAGCAAGCTGCCACTCAAAGAGAGATAAGAAGAGACCAATCCACACACTCGCTTCCTCCTCCCAATCTGACCTGAAGCTCCTCCATCAAAGGAGTCATTCTTATTCCCCCAGGAAGCAGATTCAAATAGTGGCTCCTTCATTGGGAAGCTTGAAGCCACGACAGAAGGTAACTAACTCCAAAGTAGTTCCTTGGGCTTGTGCTTTGCTATGTGTCAGAACAAGAAAGAGCAGAAGGAACAGGAAAGATAGAGCAGGGAGATGAAAGTCACCTTGGCTTTGACGGGAGAAATCTCCTACAGCTCTCACCAGCATGTTTGCCTTTGGATGTTATTTTAGTTACTTCTCTGTTGCTGTGAGGAGACATCATGAACAAGGCAACCTTTAGAAGAAGAATTCAATTGGGGCTTACTTACAGTTCCTGAGGGTTAGTCCATGAATATCTTGGCAAGGAGCATGGAAGCAGGAAGGAATGGTGCTGAAGCAATAGCTGGGAGATCACATCTGACACATACTTTGTAGACAGAGAGAGAGAGAGAGAGAGAGAGAGAGAGAGAGAGAGAGAGAGAGAAAGTGTGTGTGTATTAGAGAGAGAAAGAGGGGGGGTCCTGGAGTGGGCTTTTGAAACCTTAAAGCCCATCCCCAGTGACAGACCTCCTCCACAAGTTCACACTTCCTAATTCCTTCTAAACAGTTCAATTAACTGTTCAATTAACTAAGCATTCAAATATAGGAGCCTATGGGGGCCATCTTTATTCAAACAACCACAGATGGAGACAACAAAGAGCATCCACTACTCATCAGGAATTGTGACAGAGATGGATGAAGTAGAGTTTGGGTCACAGTTGGATCAAATTGGATTTCCAAGGGGAAACAGCATTTACTTGGAGCTTAAACTAGTGTCTTTAGCTACTTGCTAGTATTCCTGTCTTCTACATCAGTATGCAAACCTCAACAGCTGAGTTCTACATCTGTACCTCATGTCTGATTCCATTACAAAGATGAAGTTTGTGTTGTTTGACTTCCTGATTCATAAGGTTGAGAATAAAGTGGCTGTGCGGTTCAGACCAATGAATAAAGTGACCTCACCTACATTTCACTTGAAACCTTTATCACCCTTCCCTAAGGAGTGTCGTTACTGGGAAACAACCTACCCAGGAAGGACGATAGTCCCACTTATGGTGGAAACAGCCCCTCTTCCTTTGGGAAAGCAAGTTGGGCTCAGTCTGCTGTCTTCTTTTGCATTCCTCAAGATCTATTGCAATGGCTTTCTTTGGATTGTGGCCAGCATAAGTAGGATCACCCAGGCCAGACAAACTCCAGCACACTGAAGCTTGAGTTTCATTTCAGCCCAGGCAGAATGGGTACCATTCTCTGGTAAGCAGTTGGGACTAGCTCCCTGTCTAATGGACCTGAATTTGTCCAGCTAAAAACAATTGTTTAGGAGATGGGAAGATGGCTGAGCGGTTAAGGGCACTAGCTGCCCTTCTAGAAGATTCAGGTTCGATTCCAGCATTCACAAGGTGGTTCACAAATATCTGTAACTCTAATCCCAGGCAATATGACACCCTCTCCTGAACTGCCTAGGGTATCCAACACCCTCTTCAGGCCTGTGCCAGCACCAGGCACTCAAAGCATCCATACATATAAAGTAAATCAATAAATGTTTGCAAAATCATTGTTTCGTATACACTGGCTAGTGCCTTCAGAAAGACAATTATAACTCTTTAAAAAAAGTATTTCAATTTTGAAAAGGTGTACATAGTTCAAGAGATTCAAAGAGTTCTATGTATTTTGCAATAAAACCCTTAATATTCTATTCCAAACCTAGGTTCGCATTCCCTAGAGGCAATCATGTTCAATTATTTTAATCTTTCCTTTGGCAGTTACAATAATTTTAAGTAACATGCTTACGCAGCTAGTTTTTCAATTTTAGGCATAATCTATTGATTACTGTACTAGCATTCGACCATCTGATTCGTACACACACACACACACACACACACACACCCTTCCCCAGTCTCATTAATCACAATTTCCTTGTCGGTGACTATGCCTTTCATTATTTTTAGAGCGAGTGTAATAAGCTCACACTGCTGGGTCACAGGGAATATGGTTTTGTTTTTCTAATTAAATCTTTTTTCCATAAAGTTGGTTAATAATTTGCCTATTGTTCTTTTCCTTCAGCCCCTATGTCACCTGCTGTCTATACATTCTCAGCACATCAGGTAACATACTGGTCTCTGGTCTCCTTGCCCATATCCTTCCAGGACCTTTACCCTCTGTGGCCTTCTGATGGTGCTGTTGAGGTCATCTTCACAGCCGTACTCGGGGAGCTTCCTCTGTAGTCCTTCGGGCCCCTCACATGCTTTTAGGATGGGTTTTCTAATGTTTCTAGATTTCGTTTCTCCTTCCTTATTGGCTTATTCTCAGTCCCCCAGTAGCTTTCCAAGAAAGGATGCATGAGTTGGTGCTGAATTTCAGGTGAACGTTGTCTCTCCTTCTTGATAGACAGAATGGAGAAACCACTCATCATCCTTCCATTGTCTTCTCATGTGTTGCTGAGGAAATGGGTTTGTTTGAAGCTCAACAGTTTCTTTTCAATGAAAAAACATTTGGCATTTTCTCAGTTTCCCAGCAGCCACAAACTTTCTAACACTGTATCTATGACTCATTACTCATTCATAATACTGTACAAATACAAAGCGTTCTCATTTTAGAAACTTGGATCTGGCGGGTCCTGAAAATTTTCTTTAATTTTTTCCTTACTATTTTTCTCTCCCTCTTATATTTTCTGGTACTTATTTATTATTTATTTATTTATTTATTTATTTATTTATTTATTTATTTTCATCTTGTTGGGTGTTCCTTCATTTTCTTATATGCTTTTTCAGTCTCTCTCTCTCTAAAGTAGTTTCTTACTCTCGTTTTCCAGGAACATTTCAACTGTAATTGTAGTTTTCACCTTGTCCTCTGAATGTTCTGTTTTTGTGGTTTTTTGTTTGTTTGTTTTGGAGAAGGAAGGTGTGCATGGTGGCTGAGGTTACATTCTGAAGGAGCAGCAAGCTTTTTGGTACAAGCCGCAGCATCAATGCCTAATCTTCTACATGACACTCAACATTATACTTAACCCCTGTGAAACTCAGTTTTCCAACTATAAAATGGGGGCAATTGCTGCGCTCACTTCATGCAGGCTTCTTCTATGTACTCTAATCGTTTGATAACAGTTGGAGCAGTGCCTCGGGTGTAGGAGTGGGCAGCCCACATTAGCTGTGATTGTTATGTTGGCAATATCTTCTTTCATCTTTCTGAAGATGATAATTACGGGAGTTTCGCTTGAAAGTAATTTTCTCTTTTCTTGTTTGTCTCTGTCCTTTTTGTTGTTTGTAGTTAGCTGTTTGTTTGGGGCTCTTTGTTCCATGCTAAAAGCTTCCTGAAATAATTTGTGCTATAGTAAACAGTGAAAACATTTTGTTTTGTTTCATTTGAAGACAGGCCCTCATTCATATTCCAATCCGCTTTGAATTCCTGGTTATAACTGAGGCTCGCCTTGAACCTGATCTGCCTGCCCCTAACTCCCAAGCACCCCTACTCTCCTCCCAAGTATAGATCACGAAACAGTGAGAAGTCACACTACTGACAGGAGGCTCTGTTTGCCCCTGGCTTACTGATAGATGGTTTTATTGTAGTATTTTGCTTTGCATTCTGTGATGTATGTATCAACATTGTAGATTTCTTGCCTGTGGATACAAAGCTGGTAGCTAGAGTCCTCAGAGCAGTGCAGGTAGGGCAGGGTTGGGCAGTCTTGTAGTTCAGGACCTCATCCTCCCCCAACACACACATAAACCCTATGTTCAGAGAACTACTGCAGCTCAGTCTAGAGTTCTTCGGATGGTTCCTGTCTGCTTTTCCACCAGGGTTCAGGCAGACAGCCACCGTGGGCCTGTGGACTTCTATGCTTTCTATAGATGTTTAATAGATCTCCTGTTTTCATTCTGTCTGCATGTTCTTATTTAGAGGTGTTTGGAGTTGCTCAGGCTTTTCTGTACTTCTGAAGTACAGACACACCATACTTCTGGACTTTTTCCACCTCAGGCTACAGTTCCAGCACGCTTAGTTCTTTTCAAACTTGTTCATCTGCTTCTAGCTACAAAATTCTTCATTTGTAATTTGTTCTTATAAATTCCTACTTTTAAAATTTTGTCTGTGGGTGTTTTCATTACCCAAGGTTAGGGTCTGGGCCAAAGACTTCTGGATCCATGGCCTCTTGTATAAAGGATTGAAATGAAGGCTAAAACAGATTGCAAAGTAATGAAGAAACTTTATTCAAAGAACAACCATAGTACAGATCAGAAAGAAATACAGCTTCAAAAGTGACAGTGAGCCACATAAGTGAGGCTGTTCAAAGGCCCCGATTATTGTTTGGGCTCCTTTTTTTTGAGGTTCAACAGAATGAAGAGTTTGGTTGCTAAGGTTACACTTCTAGCATGGTGTATCATGTACCATGGGTAGTTTTCTCTTTTGATTGACAAGTTGGAATATGTAAGACTTTGCTTACTACGCTTATTTTTTTTCCCATCATTCATCTGGTTTCATGATATATGCCCAATTATGCATAGGTATAAGAAGGCAAAGAGTAGATTCTCCCCATAAGTCCACTCAGAGTACATAGTTTGCCTTATTGTTCGTTAGCACAAAACAAGTTCAGGTTGGACTGGCACATCTCTCTTGTTTCTAGGATATGTCCTGGGGCAGGCTTGAATAGAAATAGGGTGTGGCCAAAGAACTGGGAGAAGAGTGATTTATTTTCATTGTTTAAATTAGTTATACATGCAGTCTAGTATGGGAAGAGGGGCCCAAGGTTGCCAACAGGTTGCTAGATGCAGTGTTTGGTTGGAGAGAGGGGTATGTGCATAGTATGAGCAGCTTATAGCTTATAGCTGAGTTTGCCAAGTATATTGTTAGAAGAAAGTATGTATACAGCTGATGCAGGTGGAGTCCCATGTTACCAATCTATTCCCTGTGCTTGTTGGCCTCTGTTTTTGTTTGTTTGCTTTTTTTTTTTTTTTTTAAACAGGAGCTTGCTATACAGCTCAGGCTAGCCTAGCCTAGAGTTCATCTTGTAGCCCCTTGCTTCTCTCAAACTTCTAGCTGACCTCCTGTCTCAGCATCTGCTGTGCAGAGATTCCAGGCATGTGCTGCCGTGCTCAGCCTTTGTTTGTTTTGTAGTGCTGAGGACAGAACCCTGGGCCTTTTGGATTCTGGATAGGCATGCTACTAACTGAGCTACACGTAGGCATCTTTTAAAGAAATCCCTTTGTCGTTGCGTTGGTTAGTTTTTGTTGTCATCTTGACACAAGCTTGGGTCATTTGGGAAGTAGAAAGCTTAACTGAGGAATTGCCCTTCCTCAGATTGCTTGTAGGCTCTGTGGGGCATTTTCTTGATTAAAGGTCGATAACGGGGAAGCACCGCACACTAGGTCTTGCCACGTCTTGGCAGGTAGTTTTAGGTAGTATACAAAAGCAGGCTGAGCAAGCCACGGGGAGCAAGCCAATAGAGATCATTCCTCCATGCTGTCTGCTTCAGTCTCTGGTTCTCGTTTCCTGCTGTGCTGACTTTACTCAATGGTGAACTGTGACATGAAGTGTGAGCCAAAGAGATCCTTTCCTCCCTGACGTGTTTGGTCAGAATGCTTTTTCACAGCAGTGTAAAGCAAACTGGGACAGTTGTCATTTCTAGCGTTTTCCGGAGGTACAGGATATGCAGGTGTCTTTAGTCTGCCATAGTTTAACAACGTACTTCTCTCTGCATTTCCAGTACTTCTGAGTTCTGTGTGTGGCGAACCACAGATAATAGAGGCCGCAACCCAGATAATTGATAAAGAGAGAGTGCTCTGGTGGGGTCACCAGTCAGAGACCTGAGCTTGAGGCTTGTGTGGTACGGGCAAGCTCTTCCTGTGAGACTGACAGCCAGTGAGGCTATGGTGAACATTGTGTCTTCCCATGAGTCCTATCCATGGGCTGAATTCTCTCAGGCACTTGAACTCTCTGTGATTTCACTTTCTCGCAGGTGAAAAATGCAAATCTTGATGCTTTGTTTGAGGTTTGGGCATTATAAACTGTAAGGCTCCACACACCCACACAGGGAATGGTTATATTTGGGCTACCACATATATCCATCTCTGTCTCTTCCTCGGTATCAAACAAATGAGGGCTTAAATTTTTATTTATTTTTTTTCTAGCCTTCGTCCACAACTTGTAGGCAGACATACTGCCAATCTTTTCCTGCTGAAAGGACCATTGGCAATGCCATATAGTAAATAGTCACTAGAATTTTGGCTGAATTGAAGACACAGAGCTCCCTGGCCTTGGGATTGAACCCACAATATTGACCTCATTAGTTATTACCGCTAACCAGCTACATGCCATTAAGAAAAGTCACTTGTGGGTTGATCCATTCCTTACAGGCTCTGCACAGCCTTGGGCTGACAATTGCTATGCATATACATACAGTTGCCTTACATATCCACCGGCAGACCTGAGAAATGATGACCCACTAAGCTGGATTCTAAGTCCTATTACCATCTCTTAGGCCCATGTAGTTAGCGACTTATATTTAATAAATAGAGCAGCAGAATCCGATTATACTGGGCCCGGTGATGGTTCAACTCGATTGCCAGGGAAATAGAGTTAGAATCCTGAATTGTTTTTATGAATTGCAATGGGCAATTGGAATGCCCGTTCCATATGGCGCTGACTCTGTCTGTGGGCTACACAGCCCATTCCCCATCAGATGGTCCCATTTGGGGTCAGTGATGATTGCAGAGAACAATGTGTGGAAGCAGGTGATCCCCAAGGGGGTCCATTAGATTTCAATTCTTTCCCCTCGATTGCTGCCCCAGTGCAGACCAATGGGCTCTGGCACTGCTGGGCTAGCATGCACACATTTTTAATCGACACACTAGTGTTTACAGGGCTGGCTCCATACAGGCCTTTTGAAAGGCAGAAACAATGGTTGGGAGAGAATAAATGCCTCATATAAAGGTTAGTGGAGATTGTTTTCATGCTTCCAGAGGCAGAGGTGGGTTCTTTTATCTGCACCAGCTCACCTGCTTCCAGCTGTCATGGTTTTGAGGAACATCCTCAAAGCTACTATGTGCCCAGCAGGGCAGGAGGGGTGGCCTGCTGCTCAGCTTTCAGAGTGACATTTCCCCTCCTCTGGCCATCCCGCCAACCCCCAAGAATACATTCTCCTTCTCCCCTGCTCCCTGGGGAGTGTTTGCAGTCCTCTGAATCCAGTGAGAGGAGGGCCCTCCCACCCCCACCCCATCAGTTCAGGAAAATTATAGAAACTTCCTTAAAGCTGTTCCTTAGGCCTCATGGGTTCAGCCATTAAAAAGCAGCTCCGGGGCTCTGGGGAAGAAGGTGGCATGTGTGAGCCTGAGGTCACTGAAAAAATAGACTCCATTCAGATCCCCAGAACAGAAGCACACCTAGAGTACTGCCCCTTGCCATGGCTTTTGTGAATGCCTTTAGAGCCTGCTATGGGGGGGGGGAGGCTGGCTTTGGCACATCGTGAATATCAATAGCTTCCCATCGCATTCTTCTCATCATAAAGCAGGTTTCATACAATATTCACCAGTGTGGTGGAGACAATGAGTCGGTTCCCTTTGCGGCCCCTTTTCCTTCCTTGTCAAGAGGAATCAGCTCAGTGAGACTCGGGGGCAGCCTAGCTTGAAGTAATTACTCTGAAACCCGGACTCTTGGGCAGGCAGGCAGTGTTCTGTGCATGCGCGTCACTGTGCATATGTTTCGAGTGTCCTTCTGTTCCTTCTTCTCTAAATGTATTTTCTTCTATCGTGAGGTTACCTCTCTCTGTGTGTCACTTTCTGAGTTTCTTGTTCAAGAATTCATAGCCAGAATAGCCTATAAAGGGACTTCTGAAATGTCATTGTGACCTCTTTGTTCAATGACAGGGACACAGGGTCCTTTGCCCGCCACAGAAAAGCCACACACCACCCAGCTTGGGTTGACAGATGCCTAATATTCATAGAACCTTCTTATTTAAAGATGAAATTAAACCCCTTTGCTTGGGTGGTAAAGTCTTAATTGGCTACATATGGCAAAGAGCAGTAAGGCAGACCAGGTGCTACTTTGTAGCTGCCCGTTCATGTGAAAGATGCGTGTACGACACTGATAATAGCCATAACAACAAGTAGCTATTAGGGGAGGGAGGCTGGAGATGGGGCTTGTAATAGCACGAGTCTCTTCCATTAACGTGCTTCTATGTTTGGCTTCTACAGAACAAGGCGAAGTGTTCCTGCCTGGATAGGAAGGCTGCTTTGACCTGGGTTCCTCTCCTATGAGTTCCTCAGTTCTACACAGCTGCATGGAGAGGGTGAGGCATCATGTCAGGTGATGAGTGAGGGCGGAAGTCTCCTTGCCATCAACTATTCTTGTCTCTTGGACTAATGGATGAATTACTCCCCTACAGCTAAAAAGCCAGTTTTTTCAGGTCTTGGCCACTTTACAAGAGCTATCTGAAGTATAGACATCTTGGAGAGAAAGGTCTTATTTCCCACAGGAAAGCCTGGGGGTATTCTAATGTGGCCTAGGGCGCAAAGATTTGCAGATATTTGTGGCAACATGGCAGTGGCTAGGATTAGCCAATGGGACTCCTATAGGTCACCAAATCAACCCATCCTCTAAATTCAAGCACAACTTTCCAATTTGCTCTTAGTTTGCTTTATTGTATGCTTTTCAGCTTTCCTTTTTTTGTTATCTACTGATTTTAGGAAAATGCAATTTGAATACTCTCTCTGGTCTCAGTGATGCTACAGAGTAGCCAACACCGGCTTCTGGCTCCTGTTTGGTCAGAACCCTAAGGAAAAGCATCTTTTTTCCAAGACCATCAGTGGCAGCCATAATAATTAGTGAAGAATTTCCTTTAGGCATCATTTTCCAAAGCTGATGTACATA
Source organism: Psammomys obesus (assembly GCF_907164565.1). Lineage (NCBI taxonomy): Eukaryota > Metazoa > Chordata > Mammalia > Rodentia > Muridae > Psammomys > Psammomys obesus. The sequence goes on along the minus strand of NW_026596057.1, from coordinate 11,792,976 downwards.
TGTGAATTCTGTTTTGCTATTAATAAGTCTTATGAGGGAAATGCTGTTCTGTCCAAATAAGTTTGGGGAATGTTGTGTTAAACAAGCTAATAGTGTCTATTTCTAATCTGACTTCTCCATCTCTCTGTTTTCACTTCCTGGGGCTGCTGTGAGAAATAGCAACAAGCTTGGTGCTCATTGAAACATGAGTCAAATGGTAGAAAGCTTGCCCATAACACACAAAGCCGGAAGTCCAATCCCCAACACCATGTAAAACAAGCCTGGTGGCATACGTTTGTAATACTAATATATGGAAGGATTGGAGCACCAAGAGTTCAAGATCATCCTCAGCTACCTGAGACTAGCTTGGGCTACATGAGATCTTGTCTCAAAAACAATCATTCTCTCACAGTTATGGAAGTCGGAAGGTTGAAACCAGCTTCATGGGCTTAAGACAAGGTGTGGGCAGGACTGTCCTCTATCTGGGAGTTCCAGAGAACAATCCAAGTCTTTGCTACTTTCAGAAAGGGGGCAGTTTGGGTAGATGTCAGCATTTTATAACACAGGGGCCACATCATGTCGATCTTCAAGGCCAGCATTTTTCAAATCTCCCTTTGTCGCATCTTCTCATCAGCATCTCTTCTGTCTGTATAAAAACTCCTTTTGCTTGTCGTTCGGATCAGGAATGTCCCATAGGGACAGGTGTTGATCTCTTGGTGCAGTGGTGTTTGGGGGTGATTGGATCATGAGGGCTCTTACTTCATTGTCATGAATATCTACAGGTGAATTAATGTCCAAATGGACCACATCTGGGTGGTGGGATCTCTTTGAAGGAACTAGGTCAATGGGGCCATACTTCATGATGAATCATGGAGGCTGATCAATCCAGCTGCTCTTCTGCACATGGATCTAGGGTGATATTTTTCTGTATTCAGGAGATATTGCCACCTAAATATCAGAAACTGTCAGAAACCTCACAGGGCCATTTATACTACCTTCAGTAGGTAAAGTACCGCTAAGGGATGGCAAAAATAGGATCATCTTAGGGAGGTCAAACTTTGGATTTGATTTCTCACTCCCCTATATGTAATTTAGTAATTCCAGAGAAATAATTAAACTTTTACAAGAGTCAGTGCCCTCATGTATGAAATAAGATATTAATGGTGGCTACCTCATTGCATGGTATGAATACTGCGTACAAAATGCTTTATGAACCAAAGACCATCATACAACCTATGGATTACTTTTATTCTGTGACCTTCAAAGTATAAAAATAAATTCTGGGCCACCACAGCTTTGCTGATGAACATATGGGTGTCTTTCTATTGGAAATCAAGTCGTTCTTGCTCAGAAGTGGCTCAGAGAAACACACGTGTGCTTTTTTTTCCTCACCGTTACGCTGCCATACTAGCGGTGTAGCACATATTCATTGAACATACAGTGGATAAACTCTCTTTGTCCAGCTCTCTGCTCTCCTCCTGATGTCTTCTTCTTCTAGTCATAAGATCCCTGGCTGAAGGATCCTAATCCTATTACCTAGACCAGAAGTTCTTAAATGTTCATCAAGGACATAGCAGAAGGTAGTTTACATAAGGAGCTGGTCACTCATTAAACATGGCTACTGGGAACCACCGTGGGGATTCTGATTCAATGGATTTGAGGTGGCATGTGGGTGTTTGCATTTTAACAGGGGTTTCTGGGTAGTCTTAAATGGCCAGTCTGTATACTGATCTAATTTCTTCTACAATCTATACAGAGCCACTCACAATGCATCACACTGAATGTTCTTTCTTATGAAAAAATGAATGAAAAACAAGCAAACAAAAAACTCCCTGAAATTCTTCACTAGGGAAGTGCTAGGTGCAGGGAAGTAATGGCTGTAGTTCTCTGTTGGATGCCTTGTTTTTGTATCCACTGTTTATACAAATATTTATTATTTGCATACTCCTAATTTGCCAGTATTCTTTTTCAGATCTTCTGTCTTCATAGTCCCTCTGATTTAAAAACCTCTTTTTTTTTCCCTCCTTTTCTTTTTTTTTTTTTTCCTTGAGTGGGTAAAGATTGGAATGGCTGTCCTTTCAGCCTTCTTGTTGACTTTTTATTTTATGCTTTTTGTTTCCCAAAGAATGTCTCAAAGGTGAGAAGAATTTTTTTTTCCTTAAAAAATAAAGCACTGAACATCTAAAAATCATCCATCATGCAGCTGGGAGGGGCCTTAGGGTCCCCAGCACTCAGAAGTATAAGACAGCATCACCCGCCCCTTCAATTACGAATGAACAAAACCAGAGTCAGAAACACTGAAGGAATTTTGGAATTGTAAGGCTTAAGTCTCCATCTCCCATCTCCTTATTTATTCAGGAAATCTTATTTTAAAGTAATGTATATGAAAGCAATGTTTTCCTACATCAAAAATACTACCCTTCCAATATTCATCTGGCTAGCTTGAGGGATGGCCTACTTTTGCTTTTTTTTTTTTTTCTTTTTCTTTTTGGCAGAGCTCATAATTACTTATTGACATCTGATATTCACCAGCGTACACTTATAAATAAATATCACAAAGCTCCAAAGTAAGCTAGCCAATATCTATTAAGTAGTAGATGAGTAAAATGTTTACTCTCCTTTCTTTTTTTTTTTTTTCTAGCTGCATCAGACCTCACTTTTTTCATAGCCTCTCGCCCGAGCCCTGATTGCCTTATCTCACTGCATCCCTTTTTTGGTGATGCTCTAGTCGTTTTTCACCAGGAGTCTCCATGTTGCCTGGAAGGCAGGTCCCTGGACCGTCCAGAAAGCTGCTTTGGGTTCTTCTGGAGTATGGGCATAGCTGCTGGGCTTCCTGTTGTCCCTTGTCCTCTTGAATTGGACTTTGGGTATCCAAGAGTGCTGTTGACCAATCGAAAGTCACATCCTGTGTGTACTGGTCTCACATCACTGCTCTGCACTCAGGAAACAGGGCTGAGCACAAGGTTTAAGTCTTCACAAAAAGCAAAGTTCTACCCTGTTTGCTGTGTGCTATTTCCTCCCTCAATAAAGGTCCTGGCTTCTTTAACTCATACTTGTCTGCAAGACAGAGAAGGTATGTGTGGCACCAGGGAAGGCCTCAGAGAGAGCATATGGGCACTCCTGCTCTCAGGTAGATTATTGGAACAGAACTGACACCGTCTTTATGAGTGCAATGGGTAGCTGGAAGTTGTATTTTCTAGAGCCACCAAAATTAGATGTTTGGTGACCCTAAGGAAAGGGCAGGATGGCTTCACTGTGTGTGTGTGTGTGTGTGTGTGTGTGTGTGTGTGTGTGTGTCCCAAGCACACAGACAAGGTTGGTGGTCAATTTTATTCTTTCTCTTTTAAATTGCTGGTATTTTCAAAACCAATTAGTATGAATTTTCATTGCTCCGACTGGGAATGTAATCATCCAAACCAGCCAGCCCCTTATGCTGTGAGTAGCAGGATATGGAACTCAGGAGATCCCAAGATATTAACTGTTTGAGTGGTAAGAGGACAATGATGAAATACAGGACATTCTTATCTTCTCTCTTTTCTACCCCTTTCCTACTACATCATTCAGGTAGTCCAAATAAACTTCAAAAGTAATATAGCTATCTGGTGTACAAATATTCAATGCCTAGGTCTGTCTCCCTATTAGTTTATATAGCTCCTGTCTCTCTTCCTTCAAGCCCACTGCACCCCCCTACATACACTGCCTCTTTTACCCCAGGAGACCCTGGATTAAGGAGCTTTTTGCTCTATTTGCAAAATTTGGGACTAGCCCAGCAGATCTGACACTTGGTGTTTGTCCCTTGAGCATTCAAAGGACATTTGCATATTTCCTGAGGAGAAGTCAATAGTGTCAGCTGGCACCTCCACCCTTCCAGGATAACTGGGGTGGAAGGACAAGCCTCATTGTGTCTCAGCTTCAGACACATTCTGATGCTGGAAAACAAGGGTGGAAGGGGAAAGTACAGGGCAAAAGGAAGACAGATGAGTGGTTAATGGGGGCTGAAGCAGCAGATTGAGAGACCGTCCATTCTAGACAGACAGACCTATGGGTTGATAGATTGAAGCAAAGATGCAGGTGGGATGGTTTATTTAAGCTGTTTAGAGGCTCTCCTTATCTAGCCATCTCTTTATCTAGCTGCCTTAAGCAGGGACTGATAGAAAGAAGATGGATAACATGATCAGAGTGGATAAGCCTAAACCAAATCTAGCAACCTTCTGGCATGCCAGACTCCAGGACAGCCAAGAGCCTTGAGGTGAGGATGCATTGCAGGCAGTTCCCTGAGGGGGCAGGGTGGGACCAGGGAGGTGCTGCCTCTCCCTTGCTCCAAACAAAAGCCTGACCGTTGTCAGGATGGATGATTACTCAGGCATCAGAGAGCTTGTTCACCTGCCTCCCTGCTCCAGACCCCACTCCAACCATCTGCAGCTGTTGTATTCACCCACCCCACCAGGTGGACAGCTGCCAATCTGAGAAGGAAGCTGAGAGAGCCAGGCCTGGTGCTAGCATATATTTTTATCTCAAAGACTTGTTTTAAATTCTAGTCAGGCTTCAAGTCTTGCAACAACAGGGGAAAGGAAGAGAAAGGAGGGGGGAGAGAAAGAGGGAAACATACACACACACACACACACACACAGAGAGAGAGAGAGAGAGAGAAAGAATAAGAGAGAGAGAGAGATCTCCTGTTCCTGCTGTTCTTGAAGGCCGTCAGCTGTCAAGTCTGTTTAACTGACAACCTTGGGCCAAGAAGCCCAAGAGATGGAAGGCAGAAGAGGATCATTGTGGGTTGGGAGGTTGTGGTTAGTTGCTACACAATGATATAGGGAGCTGCCCTCAGGATCTCAGCTGGGTTTACACTTGGGAACAATTCAACACACTTAAGGGAGGCATACAGGGTATGCTGGGGCGTGTCCTCTGTGCCATGATTCATTCATCCTGGACAAGAAGGGGGGGGGTAGAAAGTCTGCTGTGCCATAGGGATGTCCGACCTGATGTCTCATATTACCCTCTTATATTGGAATTGGAGAAACTCTTTTTGGTTAGGGGAATGAAGAGCAGAAAGGTGAAGAGAAAGATGCTCAGAGGCTTCCTGAGCTAGGGCCAGGCACAGTGGAACAACAGATCCCAACATCAGCTCTTCCACACTAGACTTTGCAGCAGACCTGAGGATAGCTAGCAGCTGCTCCAAGGAAGAGTGAGCCTCACTCCTTCTCATCCACATATGTTGGAAAGATGGCTGGGCTTAAGTGACCCCCCCACTACTTGTCATGTGACCTTGAATCCATTCCTTCTTTTTATGTAATCTTGGGTAATCCACCTAAACTCTCTGAAAGGAACATAATCTTGATTCCAGATATGAAAAAGAATACTGCATATGGAGCCTAAAACACATTACCCTTCTTGATTTCCCTTATGTCCTTAATGGCCAGGACACCAAAGATATGCATGAGAAGGTAGTCAGTAATTCTCACACAGGAGGAAGTCCATGAATGGAGGGAGCAGAAAAGTTTCTGTTCTCTCACAGACCACTTGGGACCTACCACAGAATTAGAACCTTTCCTGTGGGGTCTGGAAATAAAGCAAGTAGCTGGTGTCTCCAAGTTGGGAAATTGTTGTCTAAGTAGAAAGGAAGAGCACATGCTGCATTGTGATATTTCTAAGTGTAGGCTGTGTATCGCTACTGAACCCCGGCATTCATCAAAATGTCTGACAAACCAGGTGCAGATGCACAGGATAGACTAAGTGTCCTCTTGTGGGTGTCAATGTCAGCTTGTAGAGAGAATGTGCATGCCAAGGACTCACTAATGAATACAGCATCATCCTTACCCCCCCACCAAAAAAAAAAACAAAAAAAAACAAAAACCAAAACAGTAGCACAGAGATCATTTTAAGACATTGCTAAGTACAGCCATGGCCTACCAAGGTGAGACATTTTGTGAGGTGGAAGACCATCCAAAGAGGTAGAGCCTGAACAGAAAGGGTGAGGTAAACCAGGCATTTAAGACACATAATTTATGTTGGTGTACTCTCCACCTTAAGTTTTGCCCCATGGTTTCTGGCCTTCTTCACCCTAGAGCTTGCTGGGAGAGGACAGATAACAGAAAGTATTAGGGAAGGCTTTTAGAAGTTATCAAATCTGTAGAGGCCAACAGGGAGACCCTTCTTGGTAACTCTTAGGGAGAAAGGCATTTCAATGAGATGGGAAACATAATTGAAGTAGAAGAAATAGAAATGATGTGTGCCTGAAGAATTACCCACACTTAGAGATGCCATGAGCATAAAATTAAAAGTAGAGGTTGGGAGATGACGGGGACAAGAAAGGAAGAATGGGAAGGCTTATTAGCCATGTTCAAGACTCTAGAACATGTTCAGCTGGCTATGGAAAACAGGAAGGTGACACAGACAACCGGTGCTTCAAATAGAACATATTGATCAATCCCTGGACAGCAGAAAATCGAATTCCAAGACAATGTGAGCCACAAATGCAAGCTTTGTGTGTAATTTTACAGCTTGTAAGGACCCATTTAAAAGATAAAAAGGAAATAAAATAGTTTCAATGGTATATTTCTGTTGAATGTAATATATTTAAAATGCCTGCATTAAAAGCACTTTAAGTATAATCAATATGACACATAGCCTACTTATTGTCCTAAGTCTTCAAAATCCAGCATGCTATATATGAATACAACATATGTTAATTGCTTTAGTCACAGTCCAAGTACCCAGTGGCCCCTTGTGGCTAATAGCTATAATATTGAACATTGCATGGGTAAAAGAGAGAATTCAGTGGCTAAAACAGAGGTTGGTATACATACCTATATGTAAGTGGGGTGGGAAAGGCGGTGAATTTCTAATCCAGGGTAATGGGAATAAAGAGAAGAAGTTACACGTTCAAATGGCTAAGCATTTCTTAGATTCTTCATGTCTGTGATCAATATACATTATTTTCCTTCTTGGTTGATGTTACGCTTCCTCAAGATCATGTATAAGATGCAGCTAATCTAGGCTGGATGGGGTTGAGCATTCAGCAGTGTTCTCTCCATTACCCATGCTGTTTGCTCTCCTCAGAAATAAAAGCTTACATCCAGCTAGGATGAGGTGGTGTTTAAAGTGCTGAAATGGCATGGTGCAAATCGCACACTCTGGGCACTAAAGGGAGGGACTGCACAGTAGCTTGCCCAGGTGACTCTTTTGATACCATGCAGGTGAAAGGAAATGAGTGCCTGAGTGCCATGGGGAATGAAGGAGAGCGCCGTGGAGCCAGTCAGGAGAAGCAGAACAGAAGAATTGCTGACATTACGGGCAGCAGCCTCTCTGACTATCAGCAGCCAGCAGTTGGCAGCGGCTCCAGATGATTGAGAATCGAACAGTTTAATTGTGGGAGCATGAACATCATGTTGTGCCAGGCTGGCATGGCTGAGTGCAAGGATGTCTTCCCACAGCCCACAGTCTTTGATGTGCCCCTTCACCTGGGGGATGCCCCCAGCCAGACTCCAGTGTTTGGATCAACAATTTATATGTTTCTTGGAAGAAAATAAGAAAAACAAAAACAAAACCCAACTATGCATTTCCAAGCAGATACAGGATACAACTCTGCAGAGTGTGTTGCTTTGACTGGGGAGAGAGGCTAAGAGCAGCTGTGGGGGTATGTGGGTCCTCTACCCCATGCAAAGTCTGTGGAAGGTGGCCAAAGAGTAACACAGGCAGCAAATCTTACCTGAGTTAAGGGCCTCTGATCACAAGAAGTCCTGCCTATCCATACACTCACCAAGGTGACTTTCAAAGGGAAATTTCTTTATTTTTGATGATTATTCTGTATGGCTGGAGCCACTGCATAGGTGCTGAGAAGCTAACCCTGTAATCAAGTAATTAGAGCTGGTGAGAAGCACAGCACTGGCCGGTTCTCTTGGGTTTCTGCTGACTCACATTCCTTTGCTGTCTCTGTGTGAGTCAGTACAAACCAAATGCTATAACAGACAACCCCCACATTACAGAGAAGTGACTTTACAAATGATGGCTTACATCATAGCCTGATGTTACAAGGGCAGCTTTTTCTCAAGCAGAGATCCGAGGCCCCTTACACCTTCTATACCGTGCCTTTGACCTTGACTGACATTCATTTTTAGTTCTTTCCTGTCTTCCCCAGGAGAGCAAAAAGAACAGCTTAAGTGAGCATCCATGATGTGGGTCTGGGAGAGGTTGGAAAATCGCTTTTGCTCAATTTCTTCATCTAGAGCCCAGGCACATGTTTCCAAATAATGTCAGAGGAGGCTGGCAAACAGAGATTTACTACATGCCTAAGAGAAACAGGGGGAGTGTTTCATTTTGAACATCTAATCAGCTTTTGTCACTGTCATTCTCTCATTTTTCTTGTCCCTGGTGAGAGAGAAATAGACATTTTGTCCTATGACTTGACCCTGGAGGTGAAAGAGTCAGGAGACTACAAGATGGGGCAGCATTAATTAGCAGACAATGTCCAAAAGTCCCAAAGTGATTAATCATCAGGACAATGTCATCATCAGACTTTTATTGTCAAGAAAAAAATTTTCCCTTCTCTTGTATTACAAACAAATTTAATCAGCTAGCCTACCCAATGACAGGTCCAGCTACCGTACTGCCAACAGAACACATTCTAGAGTAATCTCACCAACGTTATTTGCCACCAGGTTGTCATTTATGGCTCCTACTTGCAAGAAAAGTATAAGGCAACATTTACAATGGTACCACCGGAGAATAGTACCTTGTTTTTGCTTTCAAAACTAACCACGAGTATCCAGAATAAGGAGTATTATCTTCAGTGCCATGGAGAGGTGGAGTGACACTACAATAGAAATTGCTGTTGTTATCATCAGGTTTCTCATCACTGTGACAAATATCTGAAGGAAACTTAAAAATGAAGAAGAAGAAGAAAAAAAAAACCCTTTTATTTTGGTTTACAGTTTCACAATTTCAATCCATAGTCCCTTGGCCCTATCTTTTTGGCAGGAGCAGCTGATGGGCTGGAGCAGCTTCTGCCTTCTTACATTGTGGCAGTCAGGAAGCAGGGGGTGGGGGTGGAAAGAGAGAGAGGAAGAGAGAGAGGGAGAGAGAGAGAGAGAGAGAGAGAGAGAGAGAGAGAGAGAGAAGAGAGAATATCCAGAGCAAAATACACTTTTCCAGGTCATTTCTTCCAATGACTTGCTTCAGCCAGGTCCAAACACATTGGAAGTTTGTGGCTTTAGAGTCTACATACCTGTCAATAGTGCTACCAGTAGGAGGGCCTTCCATACATGAGCCTGTGAGGGAATCCTTCATATCTAACCATTTCATTCCACCACTGGCTTCCCAAGTGCTCATGTTCATTTCACAATCCTAAAATGCATTCAGGCCATGTGCTGATTAGTTTTTATTTTTTATTTTTAATTGAAACAAACTAGAGTCACCTGGGAACGGTAAGCTCAACTGAGGATTTGCCTCCATTAGACTGTCTGTAATGATTACTAACTGATAGAGGAGGGTCTTGCCCACTGTGGGTGGTGCTATCTTTAGGCAAAGGGGCCTGGGTTATATGAGATGGTAGCTGAGCAAGCCAGGGGAAGGAAACCAGTAAGTAGTATTCCTCTATAGTCTATATTTCAGGTCTTGCCTTGAGTTCCTGCCTTAGCTTCTCTTGATGATCACATAAGCTCTTTCCTCTCTAACTTGCTTTTGGCCACAGTGTTTTATTACAGTAACAAACAAGCAAACTAGAACAGTTCGTTTTCTAGAGTCCCTGTATTCTTCACATTTCCAACATTGTTCAAACTGTCAAGTCCAGAGTCTTTTCTGAGAGTCAGTTCAACTCCTTACCTGTAAGCTAAAATAGACAGGGGTGCTAAAAAGAAGGAATTGAACCAAAACAAGGCTGAACCTAGAATGGCAAGCATTAACTCTTGTAGTTTCATGTCTGCCATCTGGAAAATCTGGAACTTTCAAAGGCCTGAGCAACCTTATCTCTAAACCCTTGCTGGTGGTGCCCACACACAATTTCTTTCGAGGCTGGTTCTATTCATTGCTTATGCTTATGTGTGTGCATGTCAGACATTCTATCTCCCTGGTATCTCTAACTTCCCAGTCTCTCTGGCACAGCATCCATTTTAGTTTTAGCTTCATATATAACCTACCCAGGAGAGGCTCACAGAGAATCTGACCCTGTGTCCTGTTAACTGATCTCCAAGGTCATTTCTACACCATGGGTTTAGGCCTCCATGGCCTTGTGACTCTTGCATTCCCTGTGACTGAAAACCTAGCAGCGTATACTGTACATGATATCAGGGTTTGCTATGATTTCATGCAGTAACTGGACTCATGTTGACCACTGATACAGTAGCCTTGGAACCTGGACAATTGGCCATGGTGAAATAAATCCAGTGAGCACAGGTGCCCTTATCATGCTCTCTTCTCAAGGGAAAGTCCTCTGAATCAGTGTATGCTTTTTCATTCTGGAGCCTGTGCTGGCAGTTGGGTCTAGCCAGTCTCTGAGATGCTCTCAAGCAGCACTCCTTACTGCCCTGTCTTTTGAGGGAACTCCTTATATCCAAACCATAACACCATGTGGTGGTGTGCATAGGGCTCCCTCTCCATGCTCGACGCAAACATCCCCTAGCTTTCTGGGAGATCAACTGCTTATTTCTAGCCTTTTTACTAGAAATTGCCCTCAGTCACAGGGAACTATCTTTTCTAAAGGCAGGGCTCCATTCAGGGAGGCAGCACTTGTCAATGACTGCTTGGTCAATGACATTTAATTTAGGGACAACTCTAAAGGGCCATTCCGGCTCCATCACTGACTCTCCATCTAAGAATTCCTTGATGCAAAAAGTGGTTTTACCAAGCTCATTATTAAAATGGAGTTTTGTGCACGGGCCAGTAGTTGGGTATCCTGCACTGGAAACACCACTGCTGCAGTAAGTGAAGGAGAGCAGCCTCGTGTTGTATCAGCGCAGTTGTTAAATGCTAGGACATTATAGTGCCATCATTAACATTTCACCAATGGTGGACTCATGTGAATTAGCCACAGACATTGTCTAAAAACACTGCTACTTGTGCCTGAAAGGCATAAGAGAAATGGTGATTATTAATATGGAGTTTGGTGACTTTCTGAGGACCAGTGATTTGTAAAAGATAAACAATGACAGGCTCAGATGATTAATTCCCATTCCAAGGCAAAATGTGAACTCCAAAAGGCTTCCTTAACAGTGTTTAAAGAAACTCTAATCTACAGCAGCCAAATATCAAAAGAACAGTGAGCTATGCTCAGGACCTAATCAGTAGAGTAGTGGGGGCTTCAGACAGGATTGAATCCTTGGCTTCAGTAAGCCCCCTCTGCTAGGTAGTGGGCCCTAATAGTAAAAGAAAACCACACCAAGATTTGAAATGGAGTTGCAGTTCAGAGCATTGATTGGTTGGGTTTTCATGAGTCCCCTTCCCCCCACATCCTGTCTTCATTGTTAAAAGACAGTGGTAAACCACTTACTTAAAGGAGATGCAGAAGCCATCCTCTTACTAGTCAACAAGAAAGCCCAAATCACAAGTAGTTGTACCTATTATTGGCTAGGCCAGCTGATTAAATTTGTTTGTAATAGTCTAGAGGTGTGCTGATTCTGCTGTGGAATGAGCAGCCACATACCAAAGGACTTGCAGGGCAGAGAGATTGCTAGTAGCTGGTGGTATATGCCTGAGACCAAATTGCAGAGTGATGGAATCAGGACAGGGCAGAACACTAGGCTAGATAGGAGTTTCTTTGTGTCAGAGTAGTCTCTTTAGATATGATTTGATACCATAACCAGGACTCAGGAGATGCTACCAACAAGCTACCACCCGAAGGCATCTTAGAATCTCCAAAATTGGCACCATGTGGAGATGTGCCAGTACTTCCATGGAGGATGGTGATGGAAGAGAGCAAAAAAGCATATAAAATGTAGGGCTAGAAACCCCACCGCTGATCATGTTCTATGACAGAGTCTGAGTAAGGGGCATTCCCAGTCATTCTCAAACCAAGGAGGAGAGGAGGACTGGCTCAGTGGTAGCTATTCTCTTTAGAAGAGAGCTATGACAGAAGAGGCTGATAATAATTTGCCTGACTTGGGTACTATCCAAAGTAAAGATATAGTGGTGTCACTTGAGGCTCAGAATCAATGGGATCACAATTGTTGTAATGAACCTCAACAGCTATAGATATTAGAGTGCATGGGAACTCAAATAGCATTTAAATAGGGCTGGTGGGGTGGCCTCTTACTTTCAGGGGCATCGTTAGAGTTTGCTGTCTCCAGAAAAGTATTAGATGAGCAGTCAAAGAGGATCCTTTAGTCTTCAGAAGCAAGAGATGTCAAGAGTATATGAGAAGTCTAAAAGAATCTCTCAAATTAAAGCCCACGTAACTTTGTAAGGTGTCCAGAATTGAGTCAGTTCTTACCCTTAGGACACTGGAGGCAGAAGCAGACATTGATTCGAAATGAAAAGAAATTGTGCAAGTCTGGAGCAATTGTAGTCAGGTGACAGTTTTCCAGTCCTTCAAAAGGCATAGCCCTTTATTCAAGTGTTGGCATTTGGGAAAAGTAACACTAAGACTTTTGGAGAATTATTGGACATTGTGACTGAACTTATATCAATAACCAACAAGGGAACCAATCTACACAATTCTCCATTAAAATAAGGGTGTGAAGGGCTAAGGAATAAATGCAAACCTGAAATCTTCGGTCTGTCTCACAGTAAGTTCAGTGTACTTATCTTATCTGACTGTAATTTACTGGCATAACTGAATAGTGATTGGAATTTGGTGAAAATCTTCACATTTGTTCTTCACCCTGTAGTGTAATATAATAGCAGAGATAACATGGAACTCACTGAATCTTTGCCCTTCCTCAAGCTAAGATGGTAAATAAAAAGTCATACCTGATTTATTTTTGTTTTTTGAAATCTAGGGAAATGCTAGAGATTGGTGCTGATTACCAAGATGTAAGGAATACAAAGGTGAAATTTCATTCAAACTAGATCTTGCAAGAAGAGAATGAATCACTACTTGATCTAATAGTGATCCTAATTGCAGCTACTGTGCCAGATGTGTTTTCACTAAAATGGATTAATGACAGACTCCAGCACATACTAATAGGTAAGCTGCTGAACAAATTCATTTTCATCTCTAACAGAGAGAAGGGCCAGAAGTAGTTCATATTTGGGTGAACTATAGAAGAGGATATGATTATGTAAACTGGAGAAGAGTATAAAACTGTTATGATAACAGTTTTCCCTGTCATAACATTGGTGAGAGAAAGAGGGAGAGAGAGAGAAAGAGAGAGAAAGAGCCTGGCATTCCATAGTATATCACATCTGTCGATTATACTAACAATGCCATGCTGAGTACCATGATAATAAGTTGCAAATATTTTATAAGTCTTACTAAAATATATATGCTCTAGAAGGTGGACATTGAATCTACAGAGTCTTAGCACACTAATGATTTATCCAAGAGTCCAAAGCTTTTTTTTCCTCTTTTTTTTAATTATTATTATTGATTACACTTTATTCATTTTGTATCCCCCCTTAAGCCACTCCCTTCTCCCCTCCCCATGTCCACTGATAGGGGAGGTCCTCCTCTCCTTCCTTCTGATCTTAGTCTATCAGTTCACATCAGGAATGGCTGCATTGTCTTCTTCTGTGGCCTGGTAAGACTGCCCCCCCCTCAGGGGGAGGTGATCAAAGAGCAGGCCAATCAGTTATGTCAGAGGCAGTCCCTCTTCCAATCACTATGTAAGCCACTTGGACACTAAACTGCCATGTGCTACATCTGTGCAGGGGTTCTAGATTATCTCCATGAATAGTCCTTGGTTGGAGTATGAGTTTTTGGGAAGTTCCCTGTGTTCAAATTTTCTTGTTCTGTTGCTCTCCTTGTGGAGTTCCTGTCCTCTCCAGCTCTTGCTATTTCCCACTTTTTACATAAAATTCCATTCACTCTGCCCGACAGTTGGCCATCAGGCTCAGCATCTGTTTTGATAGTCTGCAGGGCAGAGGCTTTCAGATGCCCTCTGTGGCAGGTTCCTAGGCTGTTTCCTGTTTTCTTCTTCTGGCTTTCAGAGGCCCTCTGTAGAAGGTTCCTAGGTTGTTTCCTGTTTTCTCTTTCTTCTGATGTCCATCCTCTTTGCCTTTCAGGATGGGGTTGAGCATTTTAGTTAGGGTCCTCTCTTTTGCTTAGTTTGTTTAGATGTACAGATTTTAGTGGGTTTATCCTATGTTGTATGTTTATATGAGTGAGTATATACCATGCGTGTCTTTTTGCTTCTGGGACAACTCACTCAGGATGATCCTTTCCAGGTCCCACCATTTACCTGCAAATTTCATGATTTCCTTATTTTTCATTGCTGAGTAATACTCCATTGTATAGATGTACCACAGTTTCTGCATCCATTCTTCAGTTGAGGGGCATCTGGGCTGTTTCCAGCTTCTGGCTATTACAAATAAAGCTGCTACAAACATGGTTGAGCAAATGTCCTTTTTGTGTACTTGAGCCTCTTTTGGATATATGCCTAGGAGTGGTATGGCTGGATCTTGAGGAAGTGCTATTCCTAATTGTCTGAGAAAGTGCCAGATTGATTTCCAGAGTGGTTGTACAAGTTTACATTCCCACCAGCAAGGGAGGAGAGTTCCCCTTTCTCCACAACCTCTCCAGCATGTGTTGTCACTTGAGTTTTTCATCTTGGCCATTCTGATGGGTGTAAGGTGAAAACTCAGGGTTGTTTTGATTTGCATTTCCCTAATGGCTAATGAGGTTGAGCATTTCTTTAAGTGCTTCTCTGCCATTCGATATTCCTCTACAGAGAATTCTCTGTTTAGCTCTGTTCCCCATTTTTTAAGTGGATTACTTGGTTTGTTGCTTTTCAGCTTCTTTAGTTCTTTATATATACTGGATATGAGTCCTCTGTCAGATAAAGGGTTGGTGAAGATTCTTTCCCAATCTGTAGGCAGTCGCTTTGTTTTGATGACAGTGTCCTTTGCTTTACAGAAGCTTTTCAGTTTCAGGAGGTCCCATTCATTGATTGTTGCAGCCTGTGCTGTTGGTGTTCTGTTCAGGAAGTTCTCTCCTTTACCAGTGAGTTCTAGGGTATTCCCACTTTTTTTTTTCTAGCCAATTTAATGTGTCTGGTTTTATGTTGAGGTCTGATCCACTTGGACTTCAGTTTTGCGCAGGGTGATAAGTATGGATCTATTTTCATTTTTCTACATGTAGACATCCAGTTGGACCAGCACCATTTGTTGAAGATGCTATCTTTTTTCCACTGTATGGTTTTGGCACCTTTGTCAAAAATCAGGTGTCCATAAGTGTGTGGGTTTATTTCTGGGTCTTCTGTTCAATTCCATTGATCCACCATTCTGTTTCTATGCCAGTACCATGCAGTTTTTATAACTGTTGCTCTATAGTACAGCTTGAGATCAGGGATGTAGATACCTCCAGAAGATCTTTTATTGTAGAGGATTGTTTTAGCAATTCTGGGTTTCTTGTCATTCCATACGAAGTTGAGAATTTTTCTTTCCAGGTCTGTAAAGAATTGTGTTGGCAATTTGATGGGAATTGCATTAAATCTGTAGATTGCTTTTGGTAAGATGGCCATTTTTGCTATGTTAATCCTGCCAAGCCATGAGCATGGAAGATCTTTCCATCTTCTCATATCTTCTTCTAATTCTTTCTTCAGAGACTTGAAATTTTTTTCATACAAGTCTTTGACTTGCTTGGTTAGGGTTACACCAAGGTATACTTTATGTCATTTGTGGCTATTGTGAAGGGTGTTGTTTCTCTAATTTCTTTCTCAGCCCTTTTGTCTTTTGTATACAGGAGTGCTACTGATTTTTTTGAGTTAATTTTGTAGCTGGCCACTTTGCTGAAGATGTTTATCAGCTGTAGGAGTTCGCTGGTAGAGTTTTTGGGGTCACTCATGTATACTATCATATCATCTGCAAATAGTGATAATTTGACTTCTTCTTTTCCAGTCTGTATCCTCTTGATCTCCTTCAACTGTCTTATTGCTCTAGCAAGGACTTCCAGCACTATGTTGAAGAGATATGGAGAGAGTGGGCAGCCTTGTCTTGTCCCTGATTTTAGTGGGATTACTTTAAGTTTCTCTCCGTTTAGTTTGATGTTGGCTATAGGCTTGCTGTATATCGCCTTTACTATGTTTAGATATGTGCCTTGTATCCCTGATCTCTCCAGTACTTTAAATATGAATGGATGTTGGATTTTGTCAAATGCTTTTTCAGCATCTAGGGAGATTATCATGTGATTTTTTTTTCTTTCAGTTTGTTGATATGGTGGATCACATTGATGGATTTCCGTATATTGAACCACCCCTGCATACCTGGGATGAAGCCTACTTGGTCATAGTGGATAGTATCTTTGATGTGTTCTTGGATTCGGTTTGCAAGTATTTTGTTAAGTATTTTTGCATCAATGTTCATAAGGAAGATTGGCCTGAAATTCTCTTTCTTTGTTGAGTCTTTGTGAGGTTTAGGTACCAAGGTGACTGTGGCTTCATAGAATGAGTTTGGTAATGTTCCTTCTGTTTCTATTTTGTGGAATATTTTGAAGAGAATTGGTGTTAGCTCTTCTTTGAAGGTCTGGTAGAATTCTGCGCTGAAGCCATCTGGTCCTGGGCTTTTTTTGGATGGGAGACTTTTGATGACCGCTTCTATTTCTTTGGGGGATATAGGACTATTTAGTTGATTTACCTGGTCCTGATTCAGCTTTGGTAAGTCAAATCGATCAAGAAAATTGTCCATTTCATTTAGATTTTCAAATTTTGTTGAGTATAGACTTTTGAAGTAAGTCCTAATGATTGTTTGGATTTCCTCAGTGTCTGTAGTTATGTCCCCCTTTTCATTTCTGATTTTGTTGATTTGGGTGGTGTCTCTCTGCCTTTTAGTTAGCTTGGCTAAGGGTTTGTCGACCTTGTTGATTTTCTCAAAGAACCAGCTCTTGGTTTCATTGATTCTTTGAATTGTTTTATTTGTTTCCAATTGATTGATTTCAGCCCTGAGTTTGATTATTTCCAGCCGTCTACTCCTTTTTGGTGTGTCTGCTTCTTCTTTTTCTAGGGTTTTTAAGTGGGCCATTAAGTTGCTTGAATGAGCTATCTCGAATTTCTTCTTGAAGGCACTTAGTGCTATGAACTTTCCTCTTAGCACTGCTTTCATTATGTCCCACAAGTTTGGGTATGTTCTGTCTTCATTTTCATTGATTTCTAAAAAGACTTTAATTTCTTTCTTTATTTCTTCCCTGACCCAGCTGTCATTTAGTAGCAAGTTGTTCAGTTTCCATGTGTGTGTAGGCTTTTTGCTATTTCTGTTATTGTTGAGGTCCAGCTTAATTCCATGGTGATCAGACAAGATACAAGAGATTATTTCAATCTTCTTGTATCTGTTGAGGCTTGCTTTGGGACCAACTATATGGTCTATTTTGGAGAAGGTTCCATGAGTTGCTGAGAAGAAGGTAAATTCTTTTGTGTTTGGGTGTGAAGTTCTGTAAATGTCTGTTAGGTCCATTTGGTTCATGACCTCTGTCAGAGACATTGTTTCTTTGTTTAATTTCTGTTTTGTTGACCTGTCCTTTGTTGAGAGTGGGGTGTTGAAGTCTCCCACTATTAATGTGTGGGGATCTATATGTGGTTTAAATTTTATCAATGTTTCTTCAACAAATGTGGGTGCTCTTGTATTTGGGGCATAGATGTTCAGGATTGTGATGTCTTCCTGGTGGAATTTTCCTTTGATGAGTATAAAGTATCCTTCCCCATCTCTTTTTATTAATTTTGGTTGAAAGTCTATTTTATCAGATATTAGAATGGCTACTCCTGCTTGCTTCTTGGGTCCGTTTGCTTGGAAAGTCGTCTTCCAACCCTTTACCCTCAGATAATGTCTATCTGTGTGTCTTAGGTGTGTTTCTTGTATGCAACAAATTGCTGGGTTTTGTTTACGTATCCATTCTGTTAATCTGTGTCTTTTTATTGGAGAGTTGAGTCCATTGATGTTGAGAGAGATTAATGACCAGTGGCTGTTAGATCCCTTGATTTTGATGTTGGCTGTGGTCATCAGGTTGTGTGCTTGGTTGCTTTTTGTTTTACTGTAGTAAGGTTAATTATTTCCTGTGTTTTCTTGAAAGAAGCTAATTTTTGGGGTTGTATTTTCCCTTCCAGTGTCTTCTGTAATGCTGGATTTGTGTGTAGGTATTGTTGAAATTTGTTTTTGTCATTGAATATCTTGTTTTCTCCGTCTATGAGGACTGAGAGTTTTGCCTGGTATAGTAGCCTGGGCTGACATCTGTGTTCTCTTAGGGTCTGCATGATATCTGTCCAGGCCCTTCTGGCTTTCATAGTTTCTGTTGAAAAGTCAGGTGTGATTCTAATGGGTTTGCCATTATATGTTACTTGGCCTTTTTCCCTTGCAGCTTTTAGTATTTTTTCTTTGTTCTGTATACTTACTGTTTTGATTATTATGTGGCGGGAGGATTTTCTTTTCTGGTCAAATTTGTTGGGTGTTCTATAGGCCTCATGTATTCTTATTGGCCTCTCCTTTAACTTGGGGAAATTTTCTTCAATTATTTTGTTGAAAATATTTTCTGGGCCTTGGAGAAGGGAGTCTTCTTTTTCCTCTATTCCTATTATTCTTAGGTTTTGTCTTTTCATATTGTCTTGGATTTCTTGGACGGTCTGTGTCAGGAATTTTTTGGATTTAACATTTTCTTTTAAATACATCAATTTCTTCCATTGTATCTTCTACACCTGAGATTCTTTCTTCCATCTCTTGTAGTCTGTTTCTTATGCTTACCTCTGTAGTTCCTGTTTTCTTCCCTAGATTCTTCCTCTCCATTATTTCCTCCATTTGTGTTTTCTTTAATTTTTCCAATTCTATCTTCAGTTCTTGAGTTGTTTTGTTTACTTCCTTCACCTGTCTGATTGTACTTTCCTGTTTTTCTTTTAGTTCCTTCAACTCTGTTTCTTTTATTTCATTCAGTGCTTTAAGCATTTCCTTTCTAAAGGCCATAAAGTGTTTGGCTGCAGCTTCCTCTATTTCTTTACGGATGGCAATATTCTGTTTGAGTTTATCTTCCTCTATGTCTTTATGTATCTTATTTGTTTCCTCTGTTATCATCTTCATGAGCATAGTTGTTAGGTAATCTTCTTGGATTTCAGTTATGCTGGGGTTTCCAGGGCTACTTGCCCCTGGGTAACTGGGTTCTGGAGATGCCGTATTGCTCTGTCTTTTGTTGCTTGAGCTTTTATGCTGGCCTCTACCCATTGTGCTATCTTAGGTGTTTGGAGTTAGTCTCTGGTGGTTTCTGGGGATCCTGTGGTGGAGAGAATCCCCTTTGCAGAAAGCTGGTTTTTCCTGAGGATGTTTTCTCAGCTTTTTGGTTATAGTCCCTGGATAGCTGGCATTTTTTCAGGAGTTGCTGCTGCTCACCTCAGGGATAGAGGCCTGAGTGGTAACTGTGCTCTTTGTTAGTCAAGAGGGTTCTCCTCTTACCCAGGGAAGTCCTGAGGACAGCTGCCCTTTTCTGAGTTTCTTGCTGTAAATTTAATTATCAGCTGCTGTGACCCAGTTGGACATCTGGTGCGCAGCAACTGTTTGTGCCTGTGTCTGGAGCACAGCTGAGTGATGGCGGCTAGGCCCCGCTGGTCTGCTAGCTTTTTCCAGGGAAGGATTGGGTGATTTAAGTCAGTACAGTTTCCTTCCTTCCCTGTGGATTCTCTGGAGACTGGGACTCCCAGTCTCTTTTTTTGCCCTGGTGCGCACTGCTCAGTCTTCGCCAGCTGGCTAATGCGCAGAAACTGCCTGTGTCTGCCTTTCAAGCCTTTGGGAGCCTGGGTGTCTGCCTAAACTGGGTAATTTTCCCGAGACCTTTTCGGGGTGGGGGTGTCGCTGAGTGCTCTGAGATCAGATCAGCCGTTTCCCTCCCTGTGTGTTTGCACCAGACAGTGAAACTCATTCGCTGGCGCCCTGGTGCCCACAGTTCTATCTCAGGCGGCGAATCAGGCGAGCAGGCAGGCAGGGCTCTGTGCCGGAGCCTGGGTCTCTGGCTCTGGCTCCGGGCTGGCTCCTGGGGCACCCGTGGAACCCGAGTCTTTTCCAGGGGATGTCTGGGTGACCTAAGGTCGGTCCCAATCGTTTCCTGTACCGTGGGGTTATCTCTCGACTGAAAATTCCAGTCTCTGATAGTGTGGTGCACATGGTTCAGTCTGGGACTGTGACTAGAGACACTGGCTTGTGGCTCTGGGCTTGGACTGGGGCTGGCGGCCGGCAGCCAAGCATCTGGCGGAGCAGGGATCTCTTCCGAGGTTTAGCCGGGTGAGTTAAAAGCTGATTGAATCCCCCACCGTGGGGTATCCTCTCACAATGACTGTGTTTTATGGCTGAGAGTTCTGATTGCTGGTCACTGTGCTGATCCTGCTGCTGCTGCTGCTCAGAATGAGAATCCTCCCAGCGCCGCCATCTTGCCCCACCTGGAGTCCAAAGCTTTTGACCACTCCAACACATCCCTTCCAACTTCGACTACATAAGATTGTAGGTTACATCTTCCAACACAGCTACAATAGCCCAAAATAGTGATATTTTCAGTGAATATTCTATACTAGACAATACTACTGTGACCCATTTTCTTATTAACACCCAAAGCTGGAGGATGTGAGCAAGGGAGGCCAGAGCTTAGTGGAATGACCAGGCTGTGGTGATCAGGAACCTTGAGCTACATAACCCAGGAGATCCAATAGTACTGAAGGCATTTGTGTTCTTTATGTCTCTCATTGCTGTGATAACACACCTGACAAAGCAACTCAAGGGAGGAAGAATTTATTTTAGTTCCCAGTTGGAAGGTACTACTGTCCATCACAGCAGGGATAGCTTGGCAGGGGTGTGAAGAAGGTACTATATCACATCCTGTCTGCCATCAGGAAACAGAGAGATGGCTGCTGGTGTGCACCATAGCCCATGTAATGGTACTACTCGTAATTGGTGGGCATTTTCCTACCTCAGTTATACCTTGCTAGAAACACTTGCAAAGGTATGCCTAGAGATTTGCATCTTGGGTGATTCTAAATCCCATCAAGTTTACAATCAACACATCACAGCACCTATAGTAAGAAAAGATAACTGTTCTCATTTGTTGTTGCTATGAAAAAATGCCATGACCAGGATCAACTTTGGGAGGAAGGGATTTATTTCGTCTTACACTTTATAGTCCATCATTGAGGAAAACCAAGGCAAGAATTCAAGGCAAGAACCTGTTGTCTGGAATTGAATCACAGAACATATGAAATGTTATTGACTCTTTTTCTTATTTAATTTTCTTATGTAACCCTGAACCAACATGGTACTCAGGAGCGGCATTACTCCTGACTTCTGGGCCCTCCTCCATCTGTTAGCAACAAAGAAAATGCCTTACAGACATTCCCATGGGCCAATCTACATGAGGCAATTTCTCAGTTGAGGTTTTCTCCTCCCAGGTGTGTGAAGGTGACAACCAAGATTAGCCATGACAATAATGCATAGAGTTTATGGAAAATCCGATAGAAGAATTTCAGTGTAGAACATTTGTCTTCTGGAGAAAGCCCACGCTATTAACAGAGAATAATGATCCATCAACTCTTAATGTGCACTTTGTAATTTGGTAGCTTTTACCTACCTCATCAAGTAATGGGAAGCTCAAGTTGGCAAACACAGAGCTTCTGGCTATGAAACCATAAGCAACCTGAGCTTCCCACTATTTGATAAGTTATGTAAAAGCTACCAAATTACAAAGTGCACCAGTCCATTCTAACACAGACATGGTGCATCCAAAATTGAATAGTCAGGGTTAGAGAGCACAAGCAAGCTAAACAAGGAGGTACCTCAGAACTCCATGCCATTTGTCACTAACGTAGTAACTTTTCTTCTGTAGATTTAATCTACAGTTTAATGAGAAGGACTTAATGTCTAACTAACAGAGAAGTAAAATGCCCAAGCTTTATAAGATAGCTTTGTTTAGATAAGATAACTTTGATGGATAGTTATAAGTAAAACATCTCTCTGTCATCAAAGGTCTTAAATGGGGTACAATTGGTCATCCACTTTATGTAGAAAGAGCAGTGACCCAAGATAAAAATATACATGAATTTGTCACGTTGGTTAATGCCCTGGTTGGCTTGTTAAGGACCTGGAAGGAGAATAATTCAAAGACACAAGGAATTCTTGAAAAGAGGCTTGTGAATGCAACTATGAAATGCACAGAAAATTGTGAAGATGTTTGAATTACGTGTTAATGCTACTAAAGAGCATTTTCCATAGAAGAGGCACTAAACTGCTAGGCAGAATGACTTGGTCAGCTAAAGAAAGCAAGTCTCCCTCACTGGCTGCCTTGTTACAAGGGGTATGTAAACCAAATAGCCACAAATGTAAGTATGGAAGCTATGTGTGGTCTCATTTATTAAAACTGAAATCATCACTGCTGCCGTAGAGTGTGGTCCTTGGAGATAGCTAAGGAAGCTGAGGTTGTGTAAAGCCTTTGAGCAAGTATGGATGGATCATTGAGTAGTCTCACAATCTTCTATGTTACTGCTTGGATTGTTTGTGTGCATGGTTCTGCCAATTATTATTTTCTATATGACAATCTAACCTCACAGTAAAATAATTTTCTCAGAAGCATCTAGTAAAAGCCTAAAAATGAAGAACTACCACCTCACTCTTACTCAAGGATAAGAGCCCATTAGCTAAAAATAGAATACTACAAAATAAAGAGGAAAGAAAAGTTATGTATGCATGTGAGATTGAGTATATAAAATTATAGCACATACAAACCCAATGAATAAGAAATAGCAACTTCAACGATGTTGCTGGACATAAGATCACCACACAAGACTCAGTATTAGTTCTAAACATAAAGAAAATGCTGAACTGCCTTAAATTTTTGTAAAAACTGATAAGTGGAACCTAAAGTTTATACTGAAAAGTAAGTGACCCAGAATATCCAAACTATCGTGATAAGGAAAACAAAGTCAGTGTCTATAAACTTCTATATTTCAAAATGTACTATAATGTTACAACAGTAATGAATATGTTACTGACATAAAGATAGACACATAGATCAATGAAATAGAAATTAAGCCATACATTTATGATCAGTCACTTTGGCATTCTCACCCAGAAAATCCCATGAGAATTTTTTTAAAGTAGAAAGAAATTAAGTTTATTTATATTTTGTTCAAAAGAATTTTTTTAAACAATTCATTCAACCCCTCCCAGTCCTACCCTCTCTCCAGCTTCCCCCCATCCCTTTCCCCTAGTCCACTGAAAGGGGGAGTTCTCTTCCTCTGCCATCCACCCATAGCTTATCAACTTTCATCAGGACTGCCTGGATCCTCTTCTTCTGTGGCCTATTAAGGCGGCATCGCCAGGGGCAAGTGATCAAAGAGCAAGCTTCTTTTACTCCGGAACCCACATAGAGATTTTTTAACAAATGACACAGGACAACTGTGTTGGAAGGACCCTGCTGTTTGAAGTTTCAGTCCTCCCAGTCCACATAGCCATTCTGAGCTCAGCATTAAGGTGCAGGACTCCCTCTCCCCAGCAGCACCTCCTGCTCTGCCTGATTTCATCTGGAGAGTATCTCTAGACATAGATGCCCCTAACCATATTTGATATATGGCCTTTGACACAGCTCCCTGCTGGCTCTCCCTTTCCTGAGCCTATAGGACAATTAGATTCGGTGTTCATATGAGAAGACCATGCTGTTTAATGCAAATCAAGTGTCCTTGAAGTGCCTAGTTTTAACCAATTATGTACACCTGTCCTTGGAGCCCCCCAGCCAGCCCCCAAGTGGTATATATCCTTTGTTCTCTGGAATTGAAGTTGATCTTGCTCCCTGAAGTGGTTCCCAGAGTGTCTGATCTCTGTCTATGCTAGCCAGCCTTCCCAGCTCTGCCTTGTCTTCTGCCCCTCCAGGCTTTTTGGGCTGGTGGGAAACAGTGCCTCCAGGCATGAGAAGAACCACACAATCGTATATACACATGAAAAATAATGAAGTTGTGAGCTTCTAGCTAACTCACACTGTGTAACAAAAATATCCACAAATAGATCAGAAGCTTATAATAGATAGCTAAAAATTTGAAATTCTTGAAAGAAAATACAAGTATACATTTATGTGACCATGGATTAACAATGCATTTTTAAATATGAAGTCAAATAACAATTTGATTGGTGGGTAAATGGATTCCATCAAAATCTAAAACTTTTGTGCTCTGGATAGAAGCATTAAGAGATGAAAATACCATTCATTAAATGAAGGAAAGCCTTTGTTAATTGTGTATCTGATATGTGGAGTTCATAAAGAGCTCCTGCAACTCACCAAATTAAAACGTCCTTGTCTTTTTATTATCCGCAAAAATGTTTGACTAGATATGTCTTTAAAAAAATACAAATGGTCAGTAAGCATATACACACTCAGAATCCTCAGGGAAATCCAAGTAACACTAAAATGAGATACCTCTTTACATCCATTGGGATGGCTATAGTCGAGAGACAGAAGCTTGGGTTAGAAGAGATGCGCTTGTTCCATTGTGAAAAGATGCACCTGCTTCAGAACACAGTCTAACAGTTCCTCAAATTGTTAAACATGGTGTTACCATGGTTCCCAACAATACCACTTGAAGTATGTACTAAGAAGAATGAAAGTGGTATGTTGACACAAAAAGATATACAATATGTTCATGGCAGAATTACTGGTTAAAAACTGAAAATAAGGAAATAATCTGATTCTGATGAATAAATAAACAAAAATTGCTACAAACAGTTACTGGAATATTATTCAGTCTTACAAAGGGATGACATTTTGATTTGTTACAATATAGGAAAGCCTTGAAAATAGTACACTAGCTGAAAGAAATCAGATACAAAAGGCCATATTTTGTGTGGTGCCATTTACTTGAATTATTCAGAATGGGTTAATTGTGTTCAGGTAGAAAATAGATTAAAAGGTTTAAAGTGGCTGCTTATGAATGTTAGTTAATCTTGATTGTCAACTTGATTAGGTTGAGAAGAAATTAAAGCAGTAAAACCAACATGGGGGTAGGACTGCCATGGAGGGGGGAGGCTTCCTAAAAGTATTAACTAAAGGGGAGAGATTGTCTTGGTTAGCATTAACTGCCAACTTGACAAAATCTAGAATTATCCGGGAAGAAAGTCTCAACCGAGTAGTTATGTAGTCAGACTGGCCTGTGGCACACATCTGTGGGGAGATTGATTTTTCATTTATGCAGGAGGGCCTGTTCCACTGTGGGTGACACCATTCCCAATGCAGCTGGTCCGGAACTATATAAGAAAGGCAGCTAAGCATTTGCTGCCAGACACCAAGGTATATCTTTTGTGGTCCGTGTTGCACTTCTTTAGCTGTGAAATGAGTTCCTTGCTGTGTGGAGTAGTGAGTGTTCCTGGTTTGAGTTCCTGCCCTAAGAGTTTCTGTCTTGACTCACCTCAAGGACAGACTGTGACTGTAAGTCACAGACTGAAACTGCAAGTCTAATAAACCTTTTTTCCCTCAAGGATGCTTTAAGTTAGGGTATTTGTGACAACATCAGGAATAGAATTCTTCATGCTGAGGGACCTAGGTGGAATAACAGGAAAAAAGGAGGAAGTCGGTGAGTGTAGGCAAAATCAGTCCTAATTCCCTGGCTACCATGGGGTGAGCTACACTGGCCTGCCATGTCCTCCTACTAAGCACTCTGAAACCCTGGGCCAAAATAAATCTTTCTTCTTATCTGGTTTGCTCATATATGTAAAAAGTGAGGGACATTACAGTGTTTGGGGTTTCTTCCTTGGGTGATATAAACATTCTGGGGGTAGTTACTGATGATCTGTGCACACTTTTAAAGATAAAAATTATAAAATTACACACCTTAGGAGAATGAACGCCATGTTATATGTTAGTGAAACTGTTCTTTTACAAATCATGAAATGAGGGGATGGGTTCAGGCACTTAGTCGTGGGATGTAAATTCTCCACAGACTTTTCGTTGTGTTCATGAATACTTGCCAGGGCATCTGCTGTTCTCATTGCCTAGTGCCCTTCTCTCTACCCTCCTGTCTGCCTATATCTTATGCTTCCATTATAGCTGGAATACAAACTTTGCCCCTCTCCTGTCTGTGTCTAGGACCCTTACGGAGGACTGCACTCAGCTCCCCATCAAATAATTCAGCCAGGAACTGGTGCTTGTGAAAGTGCACTTAAGATGCATCATTGGAAAGAGGAAGTCTAATGGACACGTTAATTAGCCATTCTCTTTGGAACTCCAGGCTCTATCACAGAAATAAGTTATATCATCAGAACAATGTCCCTGGGCCACATGACCTATCTGGGCACAGACATTCTGGTGATGATTTATGTTGTAATATTATATTCTCTGCTTTTATAGAGGGTCTATACAAGAAATAACCATCTGAATGGCTTATTCGTGTCTTCTGAAAACTGTAATAGGAGAGTTTTTCCATTATATTACCCAATGACCTTTATGTAAAGGCCCAGATGATAAATCCCTCTTTGTTTCCAGGAAGAAAGTTTGCTTAGCAAGTAAGTCACATGAGTCTTCCCTCAATTTGTTTTCCTTTCCCTCCCCTCCCCTTTTCCACCCTTCCTTCCCCTCTATAGTAGAGACCATCTAACACAAGAAAAACAGCCCAAGTGTATCGGGCATGTGCTAGGGCCCGTCAATCATGTGTCATGTCAGTTGACTGACCATCACCACATCCTATGAATACACTGTTGTTGCCCTTCCTTCGCTTCTATACAAACTGAGGCTGAATGAGAATGAATGACATTTCCAGCCTGGCACACCTTGTACAAGGTAGAGCTGGAATGGCCTGACCCTAGACGGCATGGTTGGTCTAGCTTCTGCATTCCTCCAGGGGTGGTTCCTCCCTGAGTTTCATTTCCTCAGTCATCTGCAGACCTTTTGAATTAAGGAAGCGTACACACTAAATCCATGTTTGCTTTATTTCCCACATCTCCTAGCTGAAAATGCTCAATAAATAATTTTGATTGATTCATTCTTCCAAGTTCTGAGAGCCTTGAAAGAACGACCCTTCATAAATCTTGGCCGTTGTTTTTATTAATGATGCAAGCAAGGTAATCGTACAGGTTGGGGCTGAGAAGGACAGAATTGAAAGTAAGAATAATTCATTTTATATTTTAGATTAGGTGCCTAGAAGGCTCCGAGTACATTCTATGGTCTGGGGGTCTCTGGGTGCTCTCACATTGCTGGTGTGGGTTTAATCATCTTGCCTGGTGTGTGTTTCCATACAGTGACAGGCACTCCTTGGTCCTCTCCTCAGCACATTGACTCTGACACACTTGGAGAAAAGACCTTTCCTCAGCTACCATGACTCAGCCAGTACTTGGAGCTGCCTGTTTGCAAACACACATTCATAAAGCAAGTCAGCTTGGAGACCTCTGAAATTCATTTATTAAAATTTCTTTTATTTTCTACCATTGGCCCCCCCTTCCCCTATTGATTGGTGTATATGGATCAGACATCTAGCTCTTAAATGGAGGAAAAATGAAGGGCCAGGGGAGCTCCAAGATTTTCATCTGTAAGCTCCCTGTCTTGGAGCCAGAAATGATGTATCCTTTTATTAGTCCCTGTATTTCCCCAGAGTCTTCTATTTTAAATTTCTGAATACGACAGGGAGATGAGACATGCTTTCTAAAGGCATTCTCAGAAGTGCGGTCCCTGGATTGCTAGCAGCAGCATTGCCCCGGAAGATTGTTAGACATGCAGAGTTTGGGCCTGGATATTGTGAATTGGGAGAAGTATAGTGGAAATAGTGACAGCTTCACACCACTGCACTGAAGGTGCTCCTGTGAAAATCACATCTATTCTTTGGTGAATGGCAAATGCCAACATGGTACCTTCAGTGGAAGCTCTGCATTTTCTCTTTTCTATTTCTGAAATGGGATCGGGGTGGGGGGGATGTCTGGAGATCCAGGCCATGCTCCCATAGTTCTAGAAGAGTCACAACTATGTTGTGGGTGTTTTTTTAAGGGGTTAGTTTTTACTCCTTTCGTGTTCTCACAGTGCTCCATCTAATTCTACTGGAGAGGGAACCCTTCCTGTTTAAGTACCCTACACAAAGTCCCTGCATACACAACCATATCAGCATGCTTTGTAGGGGCTTGAAAGTCCTAAGCTTAGTGTAGAGCCTGGTAACTAATAGAGGGAGAATGTATCAAAATGAATAGCATAGACTGGCTGGTTGAGTTTGAGTTCCGGTGACTTGAGGGGGAGGGCATGTGTATTCTGAAAGTAGACAAGTGTAGAAGGAAAGAATGTTGGGAGGTAAATGTTCAGGTCAGGAGAGCACAGACGAAGCAGTTGGGTTGAAGGTAAGAAGACAGACATGAAGATCATTTCGACTGTAAATAGGGGTTCCAAGATGCAAACATAGATTGGCTTGACTCCTGGGCCCCACCATCTTCTCTGCCTCCATGATCTTCCCACGGCCAAAGGACAACTTAAGGAAGGACTCTTGGAACCTGTGCAGAAAACCCAACTCCCCCTTCCATAAGGGAGCAAACTGAGTCTCAAAGATGTAGAAAATCTTAGCTTAATTGCAAGACTGACAGGTGGCAGGACCACAATTAGAAGCAAGAAGAGAGTATGAGTAGTCCTGGCAGACTACCCAGAGTTCCTAGCCTGTCTTTCCTCCTTCACATGTCTAAGGCCTCATGTAGAGGGAATGAGGCTGTGCAAGGGATGAAAGCTGGTTTACTATTGGGTGAGACACCAAAAACGCTTGGTGCTTATTTTTTACATTAAAGACAGCCTACACCAGGCTCTCACTTCATGATTCTTTGGCTACTGCCCAGATCTAGTCCAAGGTGACAGCCCAAGGTTTTCAGTGCTAGAGGCAGCCAATGCTTCTAGCCTTCACAAGAAGGATATGATGCAGACTCCTGGAGACTTTAGTGATATTCAAAGTACATAGTTTACAGAAAATACGACTATCAAGGAATTCAAGGCAAGATATTGTAATTCAGCATAATGAGCTGGTCTGGTCATCAAGAGACTAGCAAGGCCATTGCTCTATCTATGTCCTTCATGGAAATTTGTCTACTCTTTGCTTAATTCTTCCCAGGGATAGAAACCTATTATTGCTTCCTCGAACCAATAACAGGGAATAACACCGACATATTACCCTCTCTTAGCGGTCTCCTTCTTGGAAAATTGTTTTCCTTTGTCTGTTTCCACACCTCCAAGTCCTGAACTGGGCCTTGCTCACCTCTAAGACTGAGATGACATTTACTGGCAGAGAGAAGCCAAAGAAGGAAAGACAACACAGTAGTGTCTACCTCTGCTGACGAATACAAACCAGGCAGGCTCTTCACTCTCTCCAGCTCCCTTTGCCTCTTGCCCTTTATGTCAGTAATGATTGGATTGGGCTGGCCTCTACAGAACTTCCTACTCCAAGAGTGTACTCCCCTAGCTTTGCATTGGGTTAATTTGTAAGACTTACTTCTCCCAAGGGATATTTTAGCTCCCATGAGGAACATAATGACAAAAGGAGCCTTCTCTTGAAATTCAGGACAAATTATGGACTTTATGATGAAATTATGGACTTTAGGGCAGAACTTCATGTAGACAGAATATTTTATCTCCTCCCAAGGCAGCTCTGCTTATCATGAACCACTATTTTCATACTTTTGAGAAGAAGCCAAAGACAGGATCTGAACCATATGTGATACCCAATATTGTGAGCTCATTTATGTTTCAGGCAGTTCATCACCGAGTACATTTATGAAGTACAGCATTATATTATTACCAGCAGGTATTAAATATATTATTTAGTATTAGAGGTATTAATCTCAAGCATCAGGGAAGATTAACATTTGATGTATTAGTTCTTTGAGGTTACAATTAAGGCATGAATTCCTGTTATTATCCAGTGCACGGTAGTAACTGAATTGTGATTTAGCTTTAATTCCACAGTGAGTTCACCAATATTGACAAACCAGTACTAATTAATGATAATTCTTTATTTGCAAATGTGTCTGAGAATAGGGGGCTCATTTCTTTAGATTCTCAAAGACTGTACAAGGTAAAATCTTCAACAATGGGCATCCTTTTCTTAAAAAAAAATTTCACAACCTAGTTTTGTGAAAAACTCTATGAATAACTAAGCTTTAAAGGCAGCCTTTAAAGCTTCCTCTTAAGCAGAGGTTCCCAACCTTTCTAAGGATGTGGCCCTTTAATACGGTTCCTCGTGTTGTGGTAATCCCCAAGCATAAAATAATTCCATGGCTACTGCATGACTGTAAATTTTCAGCTGTTATAAATTGTAATGTAAATATCTGATATACAGGATTTCCCCACAGGTTAAGAACCCCTGGTCTGAAGTGGCCTTGCTCACCTGCTATGCCCCTCCCTTATTTCTTTCTGTCTTCTAGGAACAAAATCTTTGGTCTGCTGCTTTAATCCAAACCCTTCCAACCAGGCACTCCATAAGACTCCATCCCAGCTCCAAAACAAATGAGTAGGCAAACTAGTCAAATGTCTACTCTTAAATTTAGTGTTTACCCAGATGTCCATCATTGTTTCTTGTACCTGAGATCATAGGGACACTGATAAAGCGTAGGACTTTTGGATGCAACTGACACACTCACCTTTATAGTTTAAAGCTTTCAGCAGGCAAGGAATAAAATCTCTGTAATAGGTACATTCCTGAAACCATAACATCTCACACTATCAGACTATCAGAGATTCCCAACACGTCCTTCATCTCTCAAATAAGAACATTTTTGCTCGCAACACTGTAGCCTATTTTGATGGCTGTTTCAGGGGCTTAGGGCTGAGGTCTCCCCACCCTCAGCACAATGGTGGGACTGACCCAAGGGAAACCTATATCTCTGTATGCTCATTCACTTCCTACAGAGGAAATCGTGCTTCTCTGCTAGGGCTCCACACTGTTAACTTCACGCACAAAAGATTCCCAATTTCTGTCTTCCCACTCTGAGTTCTGCTATGCACAGCGGCTGACAATTTGCCACATAAAAAGTGTGCCCGTAATTTATGAGTGGAAGGTTCTGTCCACCCACTCGTACAGCATGTAGACAGGAACTTTTGGAGTGCTAAAAGCAGACTCCACTGTCTGCCTTATGCCTTTCAAAGCCGGTCGTTGGCATATATCAAAACCTCCCTGACATTAGCAACCCTCTTCTCTCTAAGAGTACCCTCCTCTGGTACTTCTCAGAACTCTCATTGATGAAGATGTCATCTGCTGGTTCTATTTCCCTCAGCTGAGAAGCTTGGTATAAACCCCACAGAGCAAGAAGTGGTTTGAGCTAAGACTAGACAGCATATAGCTGTATTCACCCCCAATAATCCCAGCACTCTGGATTCCTACCCTTAAAGCTTTTAGGGGAAGTTGTGAAGATGTGCCTCAGGCCACTTACCTACCATGGATTTTTGCTGTTGTTGCTGTAATTGAAAGATGCTATAATAATTAAATATAGCATCATATTCTTCTATATGCAACAATGAGCATAAAAGACTCTTTCTTGGACAGATGGGACTACCTTGTCATTGCCTCTCACATCATCTTCCACCAGCCAACATGCACCACAGCTACAGAATGAGACAGTATTTCTGTGGTGATTTGCTCTGAATAAAAATGGGGTGGTTGTACTGACACATTGCACTGAGGACGTGAAGCATGTAGAAAGAGAAATCGTTCTGTACATAATATGCTGTGGGTAATCCCCTACTGCTGTGAGGGGTTGCTGGGCAGAGAGGCATGCATCATCTGTCCAGAATGTGGAGGTTGGCAGAATGGAGGAGACCAAATACCACATTTGCATCTGTGTCAGCTGCCGTGAAGGGTGATCCTAGACCATCAGATGTGGAACACAGGAAAGCCTCCGGATGTCCACAGGAGCACTGGCAACATGGAGCCCCTCTCAGAAGCTTTCAGCCTTAAGGCTGCAGCTTTTCTGAGAGCAAGAACTTTCAATCCTCTGACATGATAAAAGGATATCCTGGTGCCAGGGCCTGTGCTGACACTCTCTCTTCTCTCTCTCTCTCTTTTTCTCCCGCCCCCAGGGTCCATCAACCACCCTCCCACATGGCAATGTGCATCATCAGTGCTCACCCCCTCACAGACACAGGATGACAACAACAGCAACAATAATAAGCATCCACGCAACCCGAGGAACTATGGTTCTCTTTTCGCTTTCATTTTCCCACTTAAAAAGGATCTTTAAAAGGTGTTAAACCAAGTAAAATTTTACTCAGAGGCTCATGTAACTGGAGCAAGGCTGACAAGAAAAACAATCACAAAATAAATATTTTTTGTTTTGTTGTTTTTTTTTTTTAAAAAAAGAACATTTCCATATACATTGTCTCTCTAACTTGACAAAACTGCTTCCTTGGACAGATAGGTGCTGTGGGAAGAGGGCTCTGGATGAACTGGGAGGGGCTCTTGGAACAAGTCAAAACTCTGAAACTGGGGAGGCCAAGGCAGTGAGGGGGCTGGCAGGAGGAAGAAGTAAGGGAGTGAGCGAGGAGGCTGCGGCCTGCCCCTAGCGGTGGTTTCTCTGCTGTAGCACTGCATACGCTTTCTGAGTGGCACCACAAGCAGCCGACCCCAGGCCCCCAGGGTACAGGGAGGCAGTGTACAAAAAGTAAGAACCAATGCAGGGAGTCACGGAACAACGACATTTTAAGAAATCTGGTTAAAAAGAATACAAAAGTGACTCCACAGAGGGGAGATATCCCGACCCTCCCACTTTTGTCCCCTCTCGCTATCCTGGATGACAAGCATCACACTGACGCGTTCTCACTCGTTTCTTTCATGACTGAATGGGTTCTTTTGATCTCCTCCTTGGCTCTTCTTCAAATGCATTCATTTCAGAGAGCACCGGCTTTACAGATACGAGGCTGCCGAGCTGTGGCCTCCCTGTGAGTGTGTGTGGTGGGGGACTGTGTGCGCGTGCGCGGTGGCTGTTTCATTGTCTCTCGCCTGCTTCAGTCCAAGCCTTGAGCTCCCATCTCCCAGGTGCTGGAGGTCATGGAAGCACCCTGTTGGCACTGAGGTGAGGGCTCGGATTATCTTTTGCACCCTGAATGTGTGGAGCAACTGTCTGACCAGCGCCAGGGTAGTCTCCCATTAGCTGCAGAGTTTGCCTGTCTCATACTCCACGGGATTTGGCAGCTTGGAATTGAAAGCTCTCAGGGAGGACTGTATCCTGCCGACTTCGTTGTTGGCCAGCTTGAGCCTGTGCCGGAGCAAGCAGGAGAAGAGGTCAAGCCGGACTTTGCCTGGCGGAGAGAGCTGGTTCACACGGTCTCTAAGCTCAATGAGTTGTAAGAGCGCAGAGTCCTGGGAACCCTGAGTGTACGGGTAGTCCAGCTGGAGGATTAAGTCTCGGATAGCGTCCGGGTCAAAGGGCAGGCTGTAGCCAAAGACCTGCAAGGTGTTGATTTTCATGTAGCCCAAATTCTTGGAGGGATCGGTCATCTCTAGGGGCTCATAGTAGATTGTCTCATTGGAGCTGTCATCCAGGGACTTGATTCGGCTCCGTAGGTAAACATGGACTGTCTCGAAAAAAGTTTTCCACCTGTTCCCCAAAGTGATAGTCCAGTTTTGGCACTGAGCAGCTGCATCCACGTTAGTCCTTTCCCAGTCTGGAAAGCTGCCCTCGTTGACCGGCATGAACCAGCTCTCAGAGTGGCTTCCCCCAAAGGGGTTGACGTAGATGGCCATGACAGGCTCCAGGGTGCTGTTCTTAGTGAGGCAGATCTGCAGGGACAAGGCCAACATCACATGCACCAGCCCGGGCTTGTACTTGTTGCTCTTCAGGGTGAGCAGCATCCGCTTCCTCCAGGAAGGGTCAAACCAGCTGCCCAGACGCATGTCATTGCTGATGAAGATGGAGTGTACCTCGATGCGGCTGTCTCGCTTCTGCAGCAGGTACTTCAGCTCTAGGTCCTGCAGGTCTGTTTCCAGTCCCAGAAAGTTCTCCAGGGACTCAGCTACCTCTGGCCGGCACAGTCCCTGGGCCAGCACGTAACCAGGGTTACAGCTCCCACAGCGAGTGCTGTTGTCGGAAGCGCAGTGGGCACATGCAGGCCCTTCGCCCAAGGCACATGGGATGGGGCCCTGGCAGGAAGATTGGTCATAGGGGCAGGTGCAGCTGTGGCTCTGCTCCAGGAAGGTCCCAGGGAAGGTGCTTTCTCCACAGTAGAGGAGAGACTGGATTCTGTTCCACCAGAAAGACAAAGATCTTGAGGAGATAAAATGAAGAAGCAAGAGTCAAAAGAAGATCCACACCGCTGTCCTCCCTAAGAGTGTCAGGGCACTGACTCATGGTGGGGCTTGGGGGAGAAGACAAGGAAAAGATCAAAGCCACAAGTTCGCTGAGTGATGGAAACCCTCCTGCTCTATTTTGAACCAACTGAGTTAAGCCCGGAACTATGCATCTGGCGGACCAGCCAGAAGTGTTTGACATCAGCCTTGTCCTGGAAACAGCCAGGCTAATTTTGTTCACATCATTTTTCTGTCCCCCTCTTTTCAGATCTGGAGGCTTTTCAGCATCTCGTATCAAAGCTAGTTCTTCAGGCTTCCCTATAGCATGGCTCATCAAATATTTTATATTCTCGCCAAGTTCATGCCCACCTCAAGGTCTCTCCTTATTTTCTGTCTTTTCGTTCTTACAGTAAGACTTAGAATTTTTTTTTGTGGATTACTCAGACTTCGGATTTCAGCTCTTAGCTACCTGCTCAAATAGGCTGTTCCCAGTGTTTCTTTGAAGGGACAGCTCCAGGCACTGTCTCATCACTATGTCCCTGCTTAGTCTGTGGCAGCTCTCTGTACATAAAATTGCTATTGGTTTATTGAGCACTTATTTGTAGCTGGTTTCTCTGGAAGCTCTGTGCTGTCAACTGCGACATTCTCAGAGAGCATGTTTGTTTCCTGTGCACAATGGGAATTTAGTAACTAGCTACTGAAAAAAAAATAATCTTAATAGCCCCAGCTGGCCTGTCTCATCTACTCCCATTCTGCCATCCCTGTGGCTCAGAGTGACATGGCTGGGCTGCTGTGAGAGGGGGCTGCCCTGCCTGGAATATCTTCTCACCTGTACAGTCCAGGCATTTCTACCTTATCTTGCACAAGCTGCCCAAGACTTCCTTCTCTTATGGGTTTTTTCTCTCCAGCCTCTCCTGCTTGGATAATTGTATTGTTTTCATGTTTGTTTTTAATTTATATCTTTTGATTTGTGGATGCCCCATTAACTTCAGTGCCTGCTACAGTCAGGATTTTTTAATTTTTTATCTCTTTATATGTTTGTTAAATATTTCTCTGTCAGTGGTGTCTTCTATGGCTAAAAAGCAGGGCGTAGAGTACAGGATTAGAACATTTTTAAAGAACACATGTATGATTGAGTGAATGAATGAATGAAAGAATGAATGAATGAGTGAATCCTATCATACTACACTCCCAGCTTATTGGGAGAGTCTGAGTCTTAGCTTTCTTCCCTCCTATGACTCAGGCAAGTGATGAGAGTCATTTTTTTGGAATAATCTAATGGGCTTGTTTCTCATTTGATAAATGAGCATATCCTATATGATATATTTCTGCAATTAATATATGATCTTGAACTCATCTTTTTCATCACTAGAAGACTTATGAAACTGGAAAGGAATAAGTGAGACTTGAAGTATTATTAGAATAGTATTTGAATCTACTATAGTTTATATACAAGCAACACAAGGTTCTCTTAACTTCTCCATACACAGCCAATGATTGAAAGTGACAAGTGGGGAGGAGAAGATTAAAGAGCCAGAATGATTGAATATGTCACTACTCTCTGTTCCTCCCTGCTGACCACAGCATCCTTCCTGGCCTCAGGTGGTACTGGGCTTGCTCAGGATCTGAAGCCTGGGTGCTCACCTCTCCTTGGGCAGGCGGAAACGAGGCTGCCGATGACAGCGCTTGCAGAGATTGAAGAGGCGACGAACGATGCGGTGCATCTTCTTTAACAGGACTTTCAAGCTGGCTCCCAGCTGCTGGTAGCGGTGCTGGAGGTTAGTGTCCATGGTCCAGTACTGGGAGATGGCTGTGGAATTCAGGAATCGGTCACTGGGTAGCCTCTTCAGCAGGGCCTGGAATTCTTCTGTGGGCAAAAGTAGTAGAGGATCTGAGCAGAACAAAGCTAGTAGAATCCTGAGAACATGATTGCTCATTCCTCAGGTCCAGGGACCCCTCAGAGTTACCACCCAAGAAAGATGCCTCACATCCACTGCTCCAGGTTTTTGAAGTATGCATGGCTGTCTTGAAAATCAACTAGTGTATCAGAAAATACAGCTCCGGGATTCTATTTTTTTTTTAACTTCTATTCCCATGTCTGTGCTACATGTGTGCAGATGTCCACAGAGATCAAAAAGAAGGGGTCCAATCTAAAGTTAGAATTAGAGGTGGTTGTGAACAACCTGACATGGCTTCAAGGAACCAAACTGAGGTCATCTGGAAGAGCAGTACATGCTCTTAACTACTGAGCTTCTCTCCAGACCCAGCTGCAAAGGTTTTTTGTTGTTGTTGCTATTATTCCAGTCAGTCTTTGATTTTCAAAACAGATCTCTGACACTCCTAAAGTGGCTAGAAGTCCTGCTTTTACTAACAGTGTTGGGATGCGTCCCTTTTTCTTCTACTTTTCTATAGAACAACTATCAACTATCTTTTTTTTTCCCCTCTCATAATATATCCTGATTACAGATCCACCCCTCAGACTCCTTCCAGTTCCCCCCCCCTTCCCTTCCATTCCAATCCACTCCCTTTCTGTTTGTCTTAGGCCAAGTCTCTTCTATAACACCTGGCCTCTCCAGTGAAAGAGGCTCAATGGCAGACAAACATAGGCTCAGAAATCTTAAGGACATTTAAGGACCTTGAGCTTAGCCTTGCCCTCTACAACTGACTCTCTGATTCTCTAAGATACTCTCGCTCTCTAAGGCGCATGGTGGCATAGGCATTCTCCCCCGTAGCTAATAGAGATGCAACTTGGTTTCTGCCTCTGAGCTTCAGGTGTAAGTTCTTCTGAATGCCCTGGGCATAGTTCACTTCTGGAACTCATGCTCACGGGGATCTCTTCTCTGCTTTAGCTTGGGACCTGCCACCACCTGACCACCAGTCAGAGGTCTATGATGTTCTCAGTTATCTCCCACCCCCGACCCCACCCCATAGTAACTCACAGTGGTGAAAGCTGAGTTGTGTTGTATGTAAAACATTGCCCAAAGCACAGGATGGGGACTGGGACTTGATTGTTTTTTTAAATACTTGCATCAACCTCTTGCTATCACTCTTTTTTTTTTTTAATTTAAATATGAAACTATTATAGCACTATTTAACTATTTAACCATGAGGAACTGCATGGTTAAACCAAAGTGGGAATGTTGGTCAGTAATAGGACAAGAAGCAAAACTAACCCCTGAGACTCCAGGTCTTAGGCTGACCTTGACAATTGGTTTACACAGGGATACAACAGTTGGTTTACAATCCAACTAAAACCGTTCTGTATAGACTTCATGTGCAAGCATTTTAGTAGACAACATGAAATCAGTAGCCAAAAGACTGACAAAAATCTATGCTTTCCATAATACTTAGCTTAGCTTTTTAAGTCCTTAACACACACTTCTAAGTTAGGCGCTATGATTATTTGTATAAAGAAAAACACACCACTTCAGACTCTTAGTAAGTTGGGATCCAAGTCAGATTCCTCATGTTCTGGCCCTGTACCCTCACAGTCCTCTTCAGTAGGGGAAAAATTCTGAGCTAGTTGGCCTGCTTACCTGACTCTTCAAACTGTCTGTTGTGCGTGGCCCAGGAGTCTTGGATCTGCAGCAGGCTGTCTTCCATAGCCTGGATATCAGCATCAGGACAGTTGCATTCTGGGAAAGTGGGGCTGCACTTGCACCAGCAGTCATTCTCCCTGCAGACAAGCTCGCCCTCAGAGCTACACGTGATGTAGCTAAGTGCGGCAGCCACGAACCGCTCACGCAGGTGTTCAGGAAGCAGCACCTGCAGGCCTGAAGAAAGGGTGAATCAAGGAATCACTGAGAAGAACCAGTGGGGACTCGGGTTTCTCAGACCCAAGGCTTTACGAATCCAAACAGGGGTTTTGCTGAGTAGGCCTGAGAATGGTCACCCCAGGGTCTGATCCTGCTGAGCCGGTTAAAGAGAGGGCTTTCCTAGTCCCTATGACAGATGTGGGATGATTTGAGTATGCAGATGAGGAGCATCAAAGCCCAAGGCTTAGCCAAACTCCTCACATCAGCCAAATTGAGAGCCTGCATATCATAAGAACTGGTTTAATGGATACACGTCAGCATTTCTAAGAGAAAAAACAGGAAGATGTGTCAGATAAAATAAGCTTAAAGCCCTCATGGGGAAGACTTTGAGGCTCAAGGAGCTTGCTCTGACTCCACTAGCCATCCTGCTTACAGTTTCACTAAAGTTGGGAGTAGGTATGCTTGGACATTACTAAATGCTAACCCTTTTCCAGCCTGGGTCCCTGAAAATGTCTGGTTGCAAGATAGGGATGGGCTCTACTAGTATACAGTGTCTGGCTACCAAGCCAACTACTTTCTATATGTAATTGGTAGTAGCTTTCAGGATCATCTCCACCCTAAAAGGGCTGTGTTGTTGTTGTTTTATTTTGTTCCCTAAAACAAGCTGGCTCACATTCCTTATATGGCTGATGATGAACTGAAACTCCTGATCCTCCTGCCTCTGGCCTGCCTAGTGCTGGGATTGCCAGTGTTTGTCACCATGCCTAAAATCACACTGAGGTTTTGTTTGTTTGTTTGTTTACTTGTTTTAGGGTTTTTTGTTTTAATGAGGAAATAAAAGTCAAAAGGCCACAGTGACCAACTCAAGCCACAACTCTAGTGTCAATCACTTCAATCACTGCCTCTTTTCACCAGGTAATACTGCATACTTGGGAACAGCGGCCTAGCTCAGCGTGATTTAACTCTTAAGAAAGTATGATTGCAGTATGGCAGCTTGGGTCTCAAGATTCATCAGGCCATCAGGCTTGGATAGGTACGGGTGACTTTCTCTTCGAGCTGGCCTCTTCCGGTCTTGGAAACAATGCACTGAACTACTTGGAGCTTCAGTTTCTCATCCATCTGAGAAGGATATCCGTTTACAAATAGAAAAGGCCTTGTGCTGCCTTCAAGCCACAGGTAAGGTGGCTACTGGAAGCTTTCAAAGGATGAAGGAAGGATAAATATGGCTTATGGATGGACAGAATGTGGGTCAGATCTTCAGGAGGCTTCTCCTGTAGGGATAGGGTTAGACCTTATGCCGGGGGAATGAGGACAGAAGGACCCTGAGTATGAGGCGCCCCTCTCCTTACACGTAGGCTGACTCTATTTCCACATCCTTGGCCTTGGCCTTGCCGGAAATCAATGAGCTCACAGTTTATGTCCCAGCCTCAGCAGACCTCACACTAGAACTTCAAGTTGTCAGCAGCCGTGGATGTTTTCTTTTCTCACTTGAGGTCCACCTCCTACTCTGAACTGTTACAAAATTTCCCTTTCTTGATCCTGTGCCCACCACGCACTTGACAGTCCCCCCTCAACACACGCACACCCCGTCCACATGCTTGCTTTCAACACTTACCCTTTTCAAGTAGTCCTCCTCCATCTCCCCATCACCTCCCTCCTCCTCACCAGAACATTTCCCATTTCTATAAAGTAAGTGCCTTGAGCAATGTCTGCCTGAGTGATGGGCTATAAAATTAAACAGCATCAACTACTCCAAATGAACCACCAGACATTCTGAGCTTCTTCACTCGCTGCTAATTTCCAGCTACACATCCAGCCTGCACAGGGATGTAGGAGAAGAGAGACAACTAGTGGTGTCGGGTTTCTCTGAGTAGGTCTTCTGCTCCTCTTATTGTATGTTTGTTGATTCCTAAAGCCAGGTTGGTCAAGCTCAGACTGCTTGAAATTTGTAATCGTAGATCCTGGGTGAGGGCTATTGATTTTGTAATGCTGGGATAGTAATATCATAAACAGAGGCCACTTCAGTTAGCTCACATGAAAAACGAGCTTTCCCCGCTGAATCAGTTTGCATAGCTCTTCCCTTAAAACATGTGAGGAACAGAGCTCGAACTGGGTGGGCATCTCCACTTGTCCTCCATTCTTTAAGCCTAGGACAGTAGCTTTGTTTTTCTTTCCTCCTCTGCTCTGTCCATTCTGTCTCCAGTCCAAATGTTCCTGTTCCCTCCTCTCAAAGTCCACTGCTGTCTTTGAAGTTCTCCTGGAGGACCACAGGCAGGAAAATGGAAAGCAAGGGCCACTCTCCTGTTGTGGTTACAGATAATTTGTCCCAGAGTTTGTAGAGCTCTTGTTTGAGCTAGAGTTAGTCGGCTCACAACCACTCTGCAAAGGCCACCTGGTCCTCCGCGTGACCTTGGTAACAAAAGCAATCGCCGAGCTAGTTCCAGGCTTATAAGGTGTGTGTCTGATCACTACAGGATAATAATGCAGGTTTTAAGAAGGGACCTAATGGAAGGATTTAGATACCAAGTGGCAGGAACAATAGTTCATTGGTATGGGGCAAATCCTCAGAAGTTAAAAAAACAAAACAAACAAACAAACAAAAAAAAACTGAAGAAAAGTTGCTACATGCAGGTCCTAGGATTTGTGATGATTCTTGGATTAAGAAGGACTTAACTGAGGTAGGTAAGCATAAACTTAATAACCTGGGACTCTTCTTGTTTGAAATTATATACACACTTCTATTCTAAAAACAACTGGCAGCCTAGGGCTTTTACCTGCATGTGCACCCCCACTTCCCCACACACACCGTACTCCAAACAATGCTAGCACCTGTTAGCAGCCTAGAACTCCCATCTGCAAGAAGCTGAATGCACACCCTGCTCTGAACAATGGCGTGTGTTTTTCTTCTTCTTTAAAACCATCAAAGTTGCATCCTGTTCACTTGTACTCCACTTATGTCCAGGTATGAAGCTGGGCGAACAACGTGGCCTAGACTGCTTTTGAGCGCATGTGCAATAAGGTAAAAGTGTCCCCAAGTGAACTATTCTGGAGAATCCATTATTGATCACCCTACGCCTATGCATAATTGGGTGTGCATTTGGTTAATATCACATGCGTTATGGGAAGGAACGTGCACAGTAGAAAATATGGTTATGGAGTCTAATCTGTGTGTCAAAATAGAGAACCATCTAAACTATGCCTCTAACAAACACTTCCTCCTCCCCTTGAACACCATATAAGGAAGGCCCACACAATTATCTGGGTCCTTGAGTACCTTCACTCATGTACCCTGCTGCCAGTTCTGAAGGTGTATTTCTGAACTGTACTGTTGATTTGCTTTGGATAAAGTTAGTTTGCAAATCCATGTGAGTCCTTATTTCAGCACTATAAATAAGAGGACAAGAGCCTAGACACCCCCATGTAAGACCCCCATCCCTGAGACCATATTCAAATGAGAGAACAAGCTTCCCTTTCTCTTCAGGAATCTGGGTTTTCCACCAAGCCTGAACAAGTGTGAAATCGTCCTGCAACTGCTTACCCAGTAACTGTACTTTGTTCTCTGGACTCTGAACCAGGACAGAGCTGACTGAGTCCAGATTGTCATAGTTGCTGCAGCCCAGTGGACCAGTCCTGGTCTCTGTTACCTAGAGAAGAAGGGACAAGGTAAGTACTCAGAAAACAAGAGGAAGATTTCTCTCTGCCCTTTCCTTTTAGCCGTCTACTTGGAGACTCCATGTCCTGACCCTGACCAAAGGAACTTCTTTTGTCTACTCTTGGACTGTAAAGTACAGTTGTCTCCTTGTCCTGAGTCAGTGAGCATCTGTTCTGTTTGGTTGGTGGCCCAGTGGCACGTGACTGAGAGCCTTGCACAGGGAAGCAAATGAACCAACCAGGAAGCTGGATATGGAGTGAGACCTTTAAGTTGGCATCTGCCCTGTTCCTCATCTAGAGGGAGGCAAAGAGATGGACCCTGTTAGCCTATGAGTGAGGGGTTAGCCAGTTGTATCCTCTTGATGTGGTCCTCACAGGCTTTTAGAGATCCTGAAGATGAAAAGCACTAGAGAAATACAAGTTATAAGTATTATTATTATTATTAAACATTTAAGTTCCACATCAGCACCTAGACATCCTTAAAGAAAATCAGCCATGGGCTTACTGCATATTTTAATAAGTATATTAAATATACATAAATCCTTATAGCCATGTAATATTCCAAACACATATTTTAAAATATTATAAAGTTGGCCCATCAGTTTCCCCTGATGTCTAAAGTATAAGATGAAAAATGGGGAGCTTTAAATTCACTGAAATAATTATGTAATAAGAATGATGGGGACCTGAGGCCCTTTCTTCCCAAGTGCTCCAAAGTCTTTGCCAACAATCAATCAACCAATCAAGGAGTATTTATTGAGCAGCCACTGTTCAATTCCACACAATTCATCAAACATTCACAAAGTGCCTTTCTGGAGTTCTTCCGGGTTCTACCTGGTTGGTGCTGCTGACCTCCTCTTGTAGCTCCAGGCTCCTGTGCTTTGTAGCAGGCACGTGAGCTGCACTTTTACATCCTTTCCTGAGAATATTTGATCCGTGCCTGGTTCCCACACTATAGTCTCCACGGACAGAAATTCATGTTTATTTTGCTTGCCATGGTGTCAGCAGCAGCTAGTGCAGCATCTGGGAGATCATAAGCAGTGAACCTGGGGATGTATGGGTAACGTAGCCTTTTCAGGGAGATAGGCACAATGATATATAAGCTACGTAATGAGTCATTCAAGGAGGCAGGTAGAATCACAAATGACTGATAGACATCCGAGTCATGGCCAAAGGATGTGTCACAAGAAGCACATCCCTAGGCAGAGGGAAAACAAACAGAGCCGAGGAAACACCACAGAAGCTACTCTTTAAAGATAAGCAGGAAGAAGCCAGGCAGTGGTGGCACATGCCTTTAATCCTAGCATTTGGGAGGCAGAGGCAGGCAGATCTCTGAGTTCCAGGCCAGCCTGGTCTATAGAGCTAGTTCTAGGACAGCCAGGGCAACAAAGAACCCTGTCACAGAAAACAAAACAAAACAAACCAAAACAAAATCATAGACAGGAAGTAAACAGCAGAAGAGTTATAAGAAATATGTTGTAAGGAGAAAATTCACCAAGAAAGACATGAGGATCTAAAGCACAGGTTCCAAAGTACACAGGTCCCCTGGCTCCCTAAGGATCCCAAAATTCAGAGGACATCACGAAGGGAATCCTGTTTACCTAGGCTTAGAAATGCATGAGGAATAAAGTTGTCAAGTGGGAGACCGGATGATACCACAAACACTGGGGAAGTAGCCAGGACTGGTCCCTAGAGCTTACATCAGCCTCTACAGCTTTTCATCCTGGAGGAGCACCACACACACTGTCAGAGCCAAATCTCCATCCTCTCACTCTCCCCAAAGGAAACCACAGTCCAGGGAACTGAGTGGCTGGCCTGGAGGTATTTGAAAGAAAGAATACTCATCAGCGTTGATGGATGACTGATTGACTAACTGGTTGATCTTGAGATAGGGTCTTACTGCCAAGCATGTCCTCATCATAATTCCCCTGCCTCAGCCTCCTAAGAGCAGGGATCGCAGGCCTAAGCCAAGACCAAACAAACAGAAAGTTAACATTGGAGCTTTCAGGCTCTAGATCTGTCATTTCAATTCATCAGAAAACAAGTCAAAGGGTTACAGGAAGTAAAGTGAACATAGGCCACTTTTAAATGTCATAATTTTCTAGACAATATTCTGAACAGACCAGTCCATCTAATGTTAGTGTTCTGCACTCCTCAGAAGGCTAACCTGGGAAAAAAAAAAAAAAAACAAAACTGTAATGACTGGAAGTTAGTACTGCTGTGTAACTGCTAGTACTGTTAGGTCTCAAAAGTTTCACTCAGTACTTGTGGTTCCTTCCAGGAAGCCTCACCCCACCCTTTACCCTCAACTTCTCCCTCCTAGGGGCTGGGCTTATGTGTCCCTTCCCGCCAGCTCTGCTTTCTCATATAATTCAGCCATTTTGGCTACTAGCCTTCTTGGTCCACACACTGTCTTGGTTCTCTTGGCTTCTTGTTCTCCTGGACAACTTGTGGCCTCTTGGTCCTTGGCTCCCCCACCTTCTTTCTCTTTTTCCATCTGTGTCCTGCCCCCACAGCCTGGTTCAGTCAGCTGGCTTGGTTGAATCTGGACTCTCCCAAATGCCTATGACTGTTTTCTCCTTTATATCTAAAATAACCTTCTTAAACATACCTAGGAGGTTCCTAGAATCCCATTGTTCTGGTATATCTCCTTGGGAGGCCCTCTCTTCACATGTGGATCCAATGTATTGAATACTCCCTACCCCGAGGGTGGCCTGCTAGTGATCAGACTAGACCGGGAAGACACAGCCAGACCTACTTCAAGGCCAAGTCTACTGTTTCTGTACAACTCCCCATAAGAAGAGATATGGCAAAGAAGTAGCATGATTTAGTGAAAGCTGTGTGAATGGGCTGGGCTGAATGGCAGGGGTAAGGCAGGATGGTACAGTATTGAAAAACTAGC
Organism: Psammomys obesus; assembly: GCF_907164565.1. Taxonomy (NCBI): domain Eukaryota; kingdom Metazoa; phylum Chordata; class Mammalia; order Rodentia; family Muridae; genus Psammomys; species Psammomys obesus. Next base: position 11,748,376 of record NW_026596057.1, on the reverse strand, counting down.
TCGTTCCTACCTTGGGATAAGCTGGCCACCAAAATACCACTAAGTTTTAGTCTGCATTTTCATCTACCTTTTCCTGAGTTGGTGACCCACCAATTAGCATCAGGCAGGGAGGGAGTTTTATGCAGGGAAGGGCAGATCAGAGAATAGCCATAAGAGATGCTCTCCCGTTCTTTCCCTGACTCCCAAGCCTTTTCCTACCCTGCACTCATCCCTTGACTTCTCACCATCATTTTCAGCATACTGAGGCTGGCTGTGATCTCCTGTTTTTTTTTTTTTTTTTTTTTTTTCTTCTGCTAATCCAAATGTCAGTTCCACAGGAAGACAATCGGGTAGGTCAGTGAGAAAAGGAGGAGCTTCTCTTTGCTGATTGTGATACAAGGATGAGAGCGAAGAGGAAACACCCTGGCTTCACACCCATGTCCCAAGAAAGGGGAGGAGGGTGGCAAGCCAGATCTCCATGAGGAAGGCTTGCTCAGACTTCACTAAAGTCACAGTTCCTCTTATTTGTATTCTGTTCTGAGACCATCTCTTTACTCCCTCGACGAGATAGGAAGAAGAAAGGGGCCTGGAAAGGGTCTCATGCAGACACTGTCAGGCACTTACTTGGGTAAACAGTACAGGCTGAGATAGCCCTGATTCCAACCCACTGTGTAATGAAAGTCTCTGTCTCAGAAGGGCATGTCTAGAGAATCTTGCAGCAGGCAGCTCTGGGAGTTTATTAAAAAGGGCCCATAGAGGTAACAGAAAGTGCAGTTCACTCAGGCACACACATTTCAAAAAGTGCCTCAGATAAGCTTTCAGAAGGGGAAAATAATTGTGTGCTAATTGGTCTGTTGACAGAGACCATCCTGCCTTCAGAAAGCCCTGATGCTTCTCAGGTTCATTAGCGCGTCCAATTTTCTATAACACCAGACTGTGCAAAGCATCATTCCAGTGAGCCTACACTCCTCCCCCATCTCTCACTTCCAGATTGCTACTGCCCTACCTGGGGGGCACCTGCAGTGCTGACAGCGGAGGAAAATGGCTTCTAATGGTGAGTGATAGGACTGAGCACAAAACACAGTGATGATGTGTGTGCTTAAAAGGGCTTCAAAGCGAATCACAGGCTGCTGTAGCTTTTCCACATCTCATACACTCACTCACACACACACACACACACACACACACACACACACACACACACACACACACTAGTGTATGTATGTATGTATGCATGCATGTATAATGGGGCTGTAAGAAACTCCCTGTTGTCTGTGGTCCAGCTGGCTTCTGACTGGCTCGATTCAGTCAGCTCATGGGCTTTTCGATCCCTCTGTACCAAGTCCTTCCATATCCTTCTGCCAAAAAGGTGAAGTATAACTATGAGCAACGCCCTTTCTCTTCTTCATGGTGCTGCTTCCATTTAGAATGTTACAAATAGATATATATGCATCTAGCCTTTCATGCTTTGCACAGCTTTCCTTTGGATCGTATCACCTGGCATCACCCAACACTACAGCGGAGTGGGGAAGGGATGTCAATCATCATCTTTACCACCATGTCGAATCTGAGTGCAGTAACTAATTGGTAGAGATACCAGCCTTATTATCTAGAAGGGTTCCAGAGACTTCCTGAGGTGCATTTGCCCTTTGGTTTTGGTCACCAAAAAGTGACCTGTACAAGGCAGGGGGAACAGTGGCTGTGGTTAGGGCACAAGGATCTGGAAGCATTTCCATATTTTAGAAATGGGTGTGGCCATATTAGCTGAAAGTCCTGGGCAATGGTAAGTGAAGTGGGTGGTAGCTCAGATTATGGAAGAGACAAATGGAATTCAAGGACGCCTCAAGGTTGTAGAAATAGAAGGCGTCAGGGCTGAGAGCCAAGTAGTCTCACTTCGCTTGGTTTGCTTCCCTCTACACTGTAGAGCCTAATTTCACCTCTCAAGCATTTTATTGAGCACCCTGCCACATGCCAGATGCTGTAGAGGGACTTGGAGCTATGTGCATGCACTAGAGGCCCTACTGCTCTAAGGCCTACTGTTATGGTGGATGGGGGGGGGGGGAAATAGGCATGCAGAGACGGAGAGTAATGGGGCAAGTCCTGTCTCTAGAGCATGCACTCTTGAGGGCAAGGCATACAGCACAGAATAACGCTTACTGGTTCTAAGAGAACAAAAGCCAGAGGGGCAGGGTACCTGCTTTTCTACATGAATATGAAGATGTTACCAAGGAAGAGTGAAAAGTAGCCACATTTGCGTCCAGAAACAACACAGGCAGCTGTGCCAGGACGCACCCTACAGCACATCCTCATAGCTAACAGTCCTCTGCGCAGCAGCGCTTGCCGTCTGCCTCCATCTACTGAGCATGCCTTAGCAGTAGCCTTGCTTGGGCTCCATGTCCTTTGTTACCCCATCACTGGGTGCTGATGAATGGAGTGAGGGCTCTGCTCAGCTCCTCTGCCTCCGTGTGCCTGTTTTGAGCTAACTGCAGCCTCACTTCCCTAGGGATGTAGTTTACCCTGCAGCCTTCTCTTATGGTGGCTGTTTTGTTTCCATTTCTCATACTCCTGACCACGGAAATGAGGCAGGTTCCTGCACTGTAGTTATTCCTTATTTTCTATCCATTTCTGGCTCCCGGAAGCCAGAATCATCCTGCAATGGACCCCACTGTCACCCTTGATATTTCTTTTCTTGTTCCACTTCTTGACTCACAGGGTATTTACAGTAGGGGGCTTCCTATTTTTACCACCATGAGCCTGTACCATTCCCAGTGATCTCTGCATCCAGGCATATAATCCTTTCACCTTTGCTCCTCTTAGAAACCTGGCTGGGTTACCTTGCCTCCTCATAGTTTACTCTCATCTTAATCACCACACCCAAAATACGTCCTAGCCTTGACTGGCAACTGCATTTCCTCTATAACTGCAATGAAAACATCATATCACACTTCCTCCAGTCTCTTCACAGACCAGTTTTCAACCTGAGGGTCAGATGACCCGACGGTAGCAAAATTACAGTTAGGAAGTAGCAATGAGAATAATTTTATGGTTGGGGGTCACTGCAACATGAGGAACTGTATTAAAGGGCTGCGAAGGCAGAGAACCGCTTATCATCTGACTTTCAATCTTTGCACTTTCATCCTTAACTCCTTTCTCTCAGTGGCTGACTTGGAACCCTGAATCTGCAGGTGCATTCCTTGGTAAGTAATCCTAACACCTTTGCTGGTTTCTTTCACCTTGTCCACATATGCGCCTTGGTTGAGTCTAACTCTCCATCTAGTGCATGCCTGCTGGTATGTGGACCAATCAACACAACTGATAGACCTCACCCGACTCCAGCGGTTCTTCTCATGCTGCCTTAATGGCTATGAATACCATGTGGGTCCCTAATACTGCTCTGAAATTCATTATGTGTATCTGCTCAACAGAATCTCCTCCCTCCTGCCTCTGAAATGACAACTTTTTTTTTTTTCCACAGCAGGGTCTTTGCTTCTTGTTTAGTTGAGGGAAAAGAACCAATCAGAGAGGAAAATGCACATTTTCCCACATCCTACTATCCTTGAATAGGTGTCCTCACACATTCGACATTGCCCCTGACACGAAGAGTAGAGTGCTTCTACGTGAGGCCCATCCTTTAATTCTCACATAAAATGTCAACACTGTCATTTAAGGACCGTGCCCTCAAGATTATCTCCTCTCTCTCCTGCTTCATCACTTTATCACCTTTTGCCAAATTATTTTACTAATATATTAGCGAGTTAGAATATTTTTCATTAGGGAAAACAAAAACCACTTTGTGGATCTCACCTCACTCTCCAATAAGTTCCTATTCTTCTGGTTTCCTTTCTCAGCGAAAGAACGGTTCCTATTCACAACCAGTCCCTCAACTTGTTTCTTATCTTGGATCTTTTCCACTTAGCCATTTGTACTCTTCATGTCACTATACCTGTCCTCTGAAGGATGTCAGTTACCTCCAAGGCACCAAGTCCTGCTGCAAATCTCTACCTCCACTGTCATAACCATCAAGGGTTTCACACAGCTACCAGTGGCTTCCTTGATGAAATACTTTCTTTGGATGGCTTTGCGATCCCACATCATTTATCCACCTGCTGCTCTGCTCTATTTCCATCTTCTTGGCCATATCCTCCTCATCTTCCCATTTCTGAGTGCCAGGTGTGTCACACTCACCTGGGAGCTCGGCTCACTCCTTAAGCACGTTCCTCTCATTTCCTCTGTAATTCTTCATGCTAACTGCCTGCACGATCATTTTTCTATCCCAGACCATGGCACATTTCCTGAAACCTTGGAGTTTATGTCCAATATCCCATTAGATTCCTTTCCTTGGATGTCTAACTGGAAAATCAATCAACATGTTGGTATCTAAAACTAACCTCTTCCTTATTTCTCCTACAGATCTGTCCCTTGCTGCCACTGTTATTCTTCTCAGTAATGTAATCACTATTCCCTTGATTCCTCAGGTCAAATTATCTTGCATCTAATTTTGATTTCTTTCCTCTGCTCTATCACCTCACCTGTGTGTTCTACCCCTTTACCATCAAACGATGTGCCGCCATCTTCATCTAAGACATCACACGTCCCGCTGTACTCCCCACACTGCGCTGGGCCACCACTCTAGCCCACTCCTTTCTGTGTTTCCACAGTCAATGATGCCCTGCAACTTCCACAGCTTTGTCTCTCATTTCTCTGCTTTGCTGACTCCATATGACGCTTACCCCCTTCCTTGGTCCTCTGGGCCATATTACCACAACCTCCCCTTGTTCTTGCTCTACAGATTACCTTTGCCCAGGATACACAAATCACCCAAGTTGTGCAGGCATTCCTTCAACCCCATAACACTCTGTCTTCTAACTCGGTTTCATTTTTCGTATTATTATCCATCATCTCTCATTATCTCTGTATTTAGATGTATATATACTGGTCCACTGTTTGAACATAGCTTTACGAGTGTAGAAACTCTTATGTTGTGTTCTAGTTATCTACAATAGTATCCGACATGCGTTACGTACTCAAGAAATACTTATTGAATTAACTGTGAGTAAACAAGATATTCTTGCTATTTCAGATGATAAAAAAAACCATAACGTTGATGTCTATATATCTTACTTATACTAAGAATTAAAAAACATTAGCATTCCCCAAAGTGTTAGTACTCATCCAAAGTGTTATTGGTTATTAACCATAGGACCCTGAGTGGAAATGTCCAACAGGTTAATTACAGCAGGGGGGTTAGAGAGTAGAGCCACTAAAATCACAATAACTATGGATATCCCTTAAAGATATTCTTGAGTCATGGGATTCTGTCATGCTCCTGCTAAAACTCTTCCCTTGCCTGCTGTTGAAATTCTTTTCTGTGGCCATGTCACCCAGCTCCAGCCTGCTTCAGAACCTCACCTTGTACGGTGTCTTTCCGTTTACCTCTCTGCCCTCGCAGGACTCCTCTAAGTGCCTGCTGACTTGGGGCCTTAGCATTTAGCGTTAAAAAAAAAAAAAAAACAAGTCTACCTCAGTAGGCTACACAAATAGGCTTCTCATCTTTCAGGTCTGATCCTTACAGGGTAAACCTCAACATGACCTTCCTAACCAATCTAACTAATTCTAGCCGGCTCCTCCCCCAACCCTAGAAAATATATACCACATCTTTAAATGGCTATCTGAAATCACCCTTCCCTTACTGAGTAGCTCACCCCCCCCCCCACACACACAGTAACACTAGAATGCAGTCACAACCATCTTTGACGACAGCAAATCAGTCTGTCGGCTGGATGCTCCTTCAGAGGCTGGGTGATGCAAGCACTGGTAAGGACTGGCAGAGATGCCACCAGAAAGCTGCTCTTTCCCTTTGCTCCTAAGGCCTGGCTGATCTGGAGCTCTAAGGCTCTGGCTTCCCTGCCAGGCCCTGGCAGGCTGTTACCTTGATGGCCCCTGTGGCTATTTGGATGTGGTGCAGCCGCCTCAGCGTGCTCTCTCTGTCGATGAAGTAGGAGGCTGCCAGCTGGTGCAGGGTTTCGAGGGACACAGCCGAGCTGTTCCCAATGGCTCCGATGACAGGGCCACCTCCCGGTGTTTCTGCCTTTCTGCTCAGTTTCCTCTTGTCCACGAAAATGGTCAGGGACTCTTCTCCTATAACGAAAACATGGGCTCGTTAGTGAGGCTTGTCAGCCCCAGAATGCCGCACCATTAAGAACCTACAGCCCTCAGGCAGGGCAGATCTGAGCTAAGAGAGAGCACTGCCCCTGCTGTGGGCCTCTCCCCACCCTTTCCACTTTGAGAGCTCTCTCTTCAGGCATGTGCACAGGGTCACAAGCCTGGGAAGCTCTCCTTTCTTAGCTCTTAAAGCCTCCCAAAGCTCACCCCTCAGCAGCAGGTCCACTTAACATCCTCTATTGATCTCCATTGCAGGCAATCTGACTCCAAGGGGGAGACACAGTCCTCCCCTCTCAAGTTGTTTATGAGAAGCCGCATGGCTATCACTGCTTCCAGGGAAAGGGCAAAAGCTTTGAGGCTATAAGCCTCTTCCCTCTCCATCAAACAATCACCACCTACCACATGCTGGCAGCAGGCCCCAACCCCGGGGGAGCTGCGTTTTGTCCACTGCACACCTAACTAGATGTTATGATAAACCCTGCTTTCTTCTTCCCATAGCTGGGAAAACTCTTGTGATCTGTGCTTGCCTTCTGATCCTGTCCAGAGTCCATGCTCCATTTTGCACAGCCCAGCTCCCCACCCTTGTGCTACCAGAGGGAGATTCACCAAGTTTTGTTGGAATTGTGGTTTGGCCGTTTACCAATTTTCACGGTGGGGAAGGGTCAGTGACTCAATGAACATCTATCTATTTCTGTGCCTATAGACCTGACATTTGTTGCCACAGCTAAGAGTTAAGATGTGGAGAGGTCTCCGGGTTAGACGGCTAGTCAAAATAAAAGTAGGAGCGCCCCCTGCTGGTATATACTTAGTAGTGTGTCCCCAAGCCTCTCTACCCTGCACCCCCATCCCTCGGGATGACACTTGCAAGAGAATAGAAATGTTCTAGGGTTGATTTTGGTGCACACAGAATACAGTATTCTCTGGTGCGCCAGGAAGAAATCATTTCCCGGGTAATAATAAGCCAAGAAGGAAAAAAGACGGAGGGAGATATTCAAAGATCATACAAGCGAATTTCAACAACGGAACGACCAGTTGGCTGGGGTTGAGGGAGCTGCTTACCTCCAAGAGTGGCTGAAAGTAAGAAATGAGTGCCGTACTTTTTGATGAGGTTTTCAGTAACCTGCTGCAGGTTGGGTCTCCTTCCAAGGAGGCGGATGTTGCGGACAAACTCGGGGGCGAGAGGCAGGGGCAAACTGAAGAAGTCTTTCCTTTCTAGGGCCAAGTTGTTCACTTTCCATCGGGCAAACTCCCTGCAGGGAAAGCCAAGACGTGAGAATCCAGAGAAGAAGCCCACTGTGTTTCAGAACAAGAAGTGTGAGGTGTGAGATTAGTAAGGTCTCCCTCTGCCTCCTCAAGTCCCCTTCTCCCAGGGTGGAGAACCGGTGCTAGGAAAAGGATTCTCTCTTGGCTAATCCTTTCCGGTCTGAGAAGCTAACCTCCACCATAGCTTCTCCACCAAAGCTTCTCGGCTTTCCTATTGGACAGTGCTAGCTCAACATCTTTCCAAGGGAGTCGCCAACCCCCACAGCGAAGCAGAAAAAGCACACGGGCAGTGATTTGCGGAGAACTAACCCAGCCACAGCTGTCTTATGACGGGGGAGGGCCATCACTGAGCTTCAGTTGCTCACTGATAAAAATGGAAGGCTGTTCTAGGAATAACTGTGTTTTAACATTTGGGGCTCAGATCCCATCATACCTTTCAATAGGATTGCATTCCCAATACTTGTTTATGCAGCTTGTATCGATTGGTACCGCATCAGAAATTAAAATTGAGAAGATTTAAGGTATCTATCCAATATTGCGTATGAAGTTAACAGTAATAAAGCCATTACAGATAACCAAATCAATGTGTTTTATGACAATAACTATATGTACTGAAACAAAACAAATTTGGCAAGGAGAGCACATTTGCTTTGTGACTTTGTAAATCTTTCATATCAGCTTGACAGAACAGTTTACATCTCATATTCAGTTTGTCATCATAATTGTGGACTCTTGAGCGTGGGACCACACTAAAGAAATGGCTATTTCTTAAAAGTTACATATAACACGGTGCATATCAATAAACTTTGTGTTCTATGCATTGAAATCCAAGGTTTTATATTTCCATTTGAATAGATCTTCACAACATACACTGGGCATCCTGGACATATCTGTTCCCTGTGATATGCAGCTCTTTACCATTCTGGCTCTTTATAGCCCAGCACCAGCACATAAGACTAATTAATCCCACCACCAACTTCATTACAGATAGTTTTATTTTTGTTAATAAATACCATCAGTTCTCCTTTTAAAAGCTAGCTTGGTTTTTTCTTTCTTTTTTTTGAGAAAATGTCTGCCAAACACTTAACTCTAAATAACTATAGGTTGTCTGCTGCTCTTGTTTTCAAGAAAAATAGAGCTCTGGGGGAAAAGTTGCTTGCTCAGCTTGCAGCTCAACCACATATGTACTTTCCCTTGAGGTCACATAGTTCTTCAGTGGTTTCAGACACGCCCTGTGTGTGCTTCCTATTTCATTGCATGGGACATTGAAGAGACATGTATCCAAGGTCAATGATAGATGCCGTTAATAAGCTGTATCACTTTAGGGCATTCTTAAATAAAGCTGGCATATTCTGCTTCTCTGTGTCTCTGTCTATGCATGTCTATGTCTCCCTATCTCTGTGCATGTCTGTCTCCCCTCACTCTGTGTGGGGGGCTTGCATTCAGTTCACTTGTATAATGATGAACAGCACATGATTACCAGATTCCTTTGGGGTAAATATCTTTATTCCAAATAACATATCAGTTTTATATGGCACCCCCCCACACACACATACCCTTTCAGTGCAAATGTCACATGGGTCCTGAAAGGAACCAAGAAGACCATGTCTTAGGCAGCCTGCTTCAGGAGATGTCTGGGTTTCTTTACAGACACAACCGGGGTTTTACTCTTCATGATTTGCTCCTCACTGACACATTAGAATCTCAAAAAGGAAAGACTTCTAGACGGAACTTTTGTCTTGAGATGAAAATTAAATAATTATAGGAAATGGGCTTTTCACCCCCCCCCCCCCCCATACTACACTGGTACAGGCTCCTGTCTTAGGATTCAGTAAGAGATACAGGCCTCACAGATCCCCTATCCATCCCAACCCTGCTCACTGTGAAAGTGCATAACCTTGGTCTAATATTTCCTTCAACTCCAAGGAATGACAATGATGGAGCTGCAGAAGATGAAATAAGCAAAAATAAGTACATGAGAACCCATGCCTAATCTGAGCCTATGGAAGTTCCTCCCCACATCTAAGATAGAGGCTCAGAAGGAAAGGAGGAGCGTATGTCAAACATCACTAGCCGAACAAAAGAAAATGGTGACTAATAATTCGTGGTTTCAACTTAGTCTTTCAAATTTTTCATTGTGTGGCTTTATTTATCGAACTAGGCAAGTTAATAATAATATATCATCAGTTATTTCTTTTGTGGAGGAAATGCTAAACTTTAATTAAAGTACAGGGTATTTGTCAAAAGCAGTTGCTATCCCAAATCCCACTACAGGGTAAAGAACAGTTGCCTAAACTCATTTGTAGATGGCTGGATGGAAACCAGTATCCTCTCATTGGCTAGAGGATAATTACACTGATGAATCATAAAATCAAATTACTAAAAACAGAAACAAAATAGAATAAAAAGAAAATCCTTAGGGTCATCAAACCCAGCCTTTCTGCCTTGGGATGAACTACACATAGCCTTCATTAACGAATCCTTTCTATCCTTTCATGTTCTCTTTCTAGATGCAAAGGTGAAGAGAAGACATTCTTCCATTGTCCGTGATTTCTTACAATGGCCCAAGCCCATCACTTTTCTGGCCATCTCATTCAGAAGATCTTCTTCCCTCTCTCTCTCCCATTTATGCCCTCAGACTTCTTACCACCTGATACCATCAGGTTTTTCTTCTTCCTTCTGCTCCCATTAAAACAAAAACTTTACTGCGGCAGGATTTCTTCCCTGCTATTAACTATCTCCAGCATTAAAATCATATTGGCCAGTCTTACAAAAGAACAGTAATAGAATTCAACACAATTTTGTTGAGTAACTGAAGGAGACATTCGTCATAGCTTTCCCAATTCACTAGTTTTCAAATTAATAGAAAATTGATTAAAATAGTTATAGGAAAATAACCTAGGAAGCAACAACCAATTAGTGATTGATCTGACATGAAATGAAACATTCTAAATGTATGTGGGTCAGGAAGCTAAGATTTATGTGTGCTCCTATATGGAGCACGATTTTGTTCATTTTAAAGATATAGACCAAACCAGGCATGATGGTGTTTATCTGCAATCTCAGTACTCAAGAGGTAGAGGCAGGAAGATTGCTACAAGTATGAAGCCAGCATAGGCTATCTAGTGAGCTCCAGGCTAGAGAGGATTACATAGCTAGACCGTTATACTGCTTGGGTCCTTAAACACTGTCTGCAGCAGACATCAACAACTTCTTGCGACTGTCCACTGTCCAAAATCAAAGCCTAGCGCATGAAAAATCTCTCAATTGAGACTGTGTGTTTTACACTCAGATGATAATCAATATCTCCATTCCTCTACAGTGAATCTGGTAATTTCTACCATTTGTTACGTTAAAGATTGACCAAAGAAGCAACAAGCTTAGAGTTATGTACTTTTGCTCAGTTTGACATCAGCCTGTAAAAGTCTGTTTTAATGCAAGTCAATAGCTAAAGAATATTTTACTTTATAAGGAAACCGGAGCTCAGAAAGCTAAGTAATTGCTTAATGTTACACAACTGGAGAGAGACCTATATGGTTGGAAGTGGAGGAAAAGCTCGAGTTCTATTTGCCAAACTTCTCCTGAGGCAGGAGGATTGCCATAGAGACCAGATCAGGATCAGGTAGAGTTAGATCCTGTCTCCAAAAGATGGAAAAAGGAGAAGGGAGGGAAAGGAATGGAGGAAGAAAGAAGGGAGGAAGGAGGGGAGTGAGGAAGGAAGGGAGAAGGAAGGAAGAAACTGAGAGGAGAAAATACTCTTTAGAGTCCCAAATGAGGTTGCTCATAGCAGGGTAAATCAGATAAATAAGTTTTGACACCTTAGGACTTGCTCTGTTGTTTTAAGCCTTTGACATCTTTGTAATCCACTTGTAGCAGATGCAGATTCCAGCATGCACCTTGGCTGAGAAAACCAGGAAACAAAGATGCCACAATTTGCCTAAAAGAATATAACCAGCTGGGAGCAGAACCTGAGCAAAAGAGCACAGTGGCCTTCCCCAGGGTGATAATGACAATAACAAGAATCTAACCTCAAAAATGTTAAGGGAGCCACACAATTAGAGGGAGACCAAGCTTAAACCTCAGAGCTGGTGGCTTAGGTCAACACTACTTTCCTTTTGTACAATTCTGTCTTGCTTTGTGTCCCTGAAGTACTCCTGGAACTCCAGTCTCTTTAGAAAGAGTGTCATTCCCCAGAACATTCCACTTCTTTAATTATCTAAACAAAAGATGAATTTACTATATATTCAATATAGTGTACCATATATACTATGGCAAAACCATTTTTTTTTAGGATTAAAGTGGTTTCATTATGCCATTTGTGGAAGAAACTGAGATTGAGAAGGAAATCAAGTTCAGATAGAGAACAGCATGGGAAGAATCACAAAGACCTTTGTCCAAGTTCCATGGGTGCTCAGGAAATTATAACACAGACTAATAAATGACCTAGAAAAGTGAGTGGTACTGTCTTAGAAAGCATTTTATGAGCAAACAATAAAAAATGATGGCTAATATTGATGAATTCTTACCATGTGCTAGGCATTCTAAGTATCTTATAAGAGTTATCTATAAAACACCTCTATCAGTGGAAAACATAGTTATATTCATCTTGTGGCTAATGAAATGAAGACAGGACATTTTAAATTACCCAGCTGGTGACAGCCAGTAGGTGGCAGAATCAGAGTTGAAACACTGGCTGTTTTGCCGGCTCTTGTTTGACCACTGTCATACAGTATCTCTGCCCGTGAAAAGCAAAGAATGGGTTGTAAAATTGTGAGGGAAGGTATGGAGGGAGGAGGAAGGGAGAGCTTTGCTGGGAAAATAATGCATAAGGATAGGGACTTAATGTGAGGCATTCCTCTAGAGAAGCTCACTGGATAAAGAATTCATACAATGGGACTATATTTTCAAAACAGGAAAAACACACAGATGCCAAGTCTGGTTCTTGTCATCACAGTGAGGGTATTGCTGTGTCTTGGATGTGGTCTGGGCTCCATAATTTTGCTGTTGTTGTTGTTGTTGGAAACTTGATAGCCACTATGGCAATGTTAGGAGGTAGTGGGAACTTAAGAACAGGGAGTGTGTGAGGAGGGGAGTTATCCTGAGGGGATTATAATAGTTCTCATGGGACTGTGCCTAGTTTTTTGGGAAGTCTGTAATTCAAAAGAATGTTGCTAGTTCCTCTCTGCCCCCGGCCAAGATTGTCCCTTCTTGTCTTGTTCAGTGATCTCTCCCTCCTGAATTAAGTTCCACCATGATGGCATCCAGGCAACCAAGCTGGTCCTTCCCAGCAGCAAACTGCCACCAGTACCATACCATTTCTCCTCCTAAACTGTGAACTAGATTAGCTTCTTTCCTTTGTAGCTGCAGATATTTTGTTACAGTAATGAAATACTGTCTAATAGAGGCATCAGTTTAGAATTAGTGTTAACTACAGAAAGGTTTAGACTTCAAGGATCCAAAAACCATGCCCTTCTACCCCAGTCAAGTTCTTCCCAGACCTTGGGGACCTTCATTGATGCAAAATAATTGGGAAGCATCTGCGAATGGAGTTTGAGTGGGAAAGCAGTAAAAACGTGCCTATAGAACCTATTAACCTGGTTCTTTCCAGCGTCTAAAAACCTCAGAAGACAATACTGGAAGGGAGCCTAAGCTAGTCAAAGAATAAGTGTTAATTTCCAATTTTTCATTTAGTAGGGTTTTTTTTTTCCAGTAATAAAATAATCAAGGCTCTTTTCTCCTGAAGAAAAGAATGTTTTCTATATATCAATTATATTAACACACAGTGCCTCCATTAAACAGCATCTTTGTTTCAATTAAGACATCAAGTAAATCTCCATTTCAATTTAGCCATTTCTTCTAAAATCTTCTCCCACTGAGTTTGTTACGCAGTAAACAGTCTGAGAAAGAAAGCACTTAAAACAGCACTGTAGTCCTAAAGAAAGTTCTTCAGAACATCAGAGACCACTGTGGCAGAGGCTTGTGGGTTGGGCCAAAGGAGGAACAGAGCTCTTCAAGGTGGACTTTGAGAAAATGGCATTCATATGCATTTCAAAGGGGTGCTTCTACTGATGGATATCATCAGTAGAAGCTCACTGTATTTTTCACCTCTCTCTAGTGCAATAAGGGCTACCTCCAAAGGAAAGATTATCTTCTGTGTCAAAGGGCCAATTAACATAAAAATAAAACCATCAATAAGAACTAAGATAAGATCTAATGAAGGTGAATTCCAGATGGGAAGGTGGAATCCAGTGTGTCATATCAGGCCACCCATTCAATACACAGCCATGTTTTTAAACATTGGTTGGCTATAAGTAAGAAAGAGAGATTCTAAAATTATCACTATTACTTTTGTCCAAAACTGCTTCTCACAAAGAGTACAGTTTGTCAATAATTTATGGCTGCCTCTTCTAGTTGTACAACAATGATTGTACATGAGTGTAGGGAAAGTTGAACCACACTCATGCCAAATTTCAAGCAACAGAAGCTTCAGCAGGGATTTAGATTGAGTCAGCTCTGAGCCAGCATTTGAAACCGAACAGGGGGTGGGTGTCTACACTGAAGAGTGTCAAATGGCTACAGGTGTTCCGATTCAAAAATTCTAAATAGGAAATGGTGTCTCTAAGTCATCACTACCCTACAGCACTGTGTCCTGTGTAACACAAGGTCAACAACAAATCTTCCAGCAAGAGCCTCCTTGCAGGGCCTCACAGCATCTGAAGATGAAAGATTTAGAAAGAGCACAGCTGGGGTCTTCCACCCAGGTGCTCTTTCCAGTTAAGCACCACTTTTCAGGCTTGTAAACTGAGAGCATTGATCCAGCCCCATGTAGAGCCATTAATTAAGAAGGTTCTCTACCTGTAAAGTCCTAAGGGAGAGACATTTAAAAATAGAGTATGCTGGATAGATAGGTGGGTAGGTAGATGGTAGGTAAGACAGACAAATGATATGTACATACATACATACATACATACATACATACATACATACATACATACATA
>NW_026596057.1:11723541-11733964 GCF_907164565.1 Psammomys obesus | reverse complement strand
ATACATACATACATACATACATACATACATACATACATACATACATAGTAAAAAGATGGTAGATAGATGATAGATAGTAATAGAAGATAGGCAAATTATAGATAGATAGATGATAGGTAGATAGATAAATAGATGATAGATGTTTAAGAGTTGAAATCAAGTAATAATGAATAATAGTCTAAATGGTGGGCTCTACTGAGACTTCATGCTAAGAGCTAGAATTTTCTACTACTGGTTTTCTAAGGAAGTTTTATCTTTCCACCTTAACACGTTCACTGCATTAGCAAGGTCATCTGTACAGTTATCCGGAAAAGCACATTCTGCATATTCTGAGCTTGCGGCTCTCTGCGTGTGCATTCACCATGGCACCCTGCAGGCTTAGCAGCATCCTATCCTAAAGTCAGTGCACCCCTGTGTGCTAGGAGCCATTTGCTCCTCCTGAGTTAGACTTCGGGAACCATTGTTGTTTCCAGCACAGTCAACCGATCATCACCTGCTCACTCAGGCGGCAGTTCTCAGAATAAGACTGGGACTCCCTGAGAGGTGGGTGAAGTCTTAAGACAGCTATAGAGCCCAGGATGCCTAGCAGCATCTTGTAGTTCGTAAATGGCCCACACAACTGGGCTCCTATAATAAGCACTATTGTTCCTCTCTGTTTTGTATCCTTCTAATCTCTTTTCAGTAGCCTCTCTTTTGGGAGGCATCACCTGACTTTGATGTTGAAAGTGACTGCTATATTGCAAGGGATGAAACTATCATTCTCCAAGTGGTTGCTCAGGAATGAATCATGACCATGAGAAAAAAAAAATATGACTGGATTTCCTTGGAAAATGAAGAAAGACACAGAGCAGGTTACTAAATAAACCATTTAAGAACTTTGGAACAATGAACAAGTCTTAAGTCAAAGACATGAATGATTTTTGTCATCTTCCCTGACTTTTCTTAGTCTACTTAAACTGTCAACCAGTGACCCTTCAGAACATTTCTCATACGTCAGCCAGTTGTGGATAAATGTAAATGACAGGTTTGTTGATCTCACTTTTTTCTTAGAGAAATGTCTCTCTGACCAGCTTAAGGCTTGCTGGTTGACACAGGAAGCTATGTGAGAGCCATTGAGTCTTGTGTTCTGACTTTCAGCACAAAGTTCTATGTCGTTACCAATGTCACACATACCCAGGGGTCAATCTGCCACACAAAGCACTATCATTTTTCTTTTTTCATTGGACTACAGTTTTAAACCCAGAAAACTCACATGAATGATCAAAACCAATATAGACATTAGGGGATTGCAGTTGTTCGCCTCAGAGATTCAGCCCAGAGGGTTTCAGATTCTCCAGCTTGATATATTAGGGGGATGGGGATCTATAAGTATTTTGGCTCCTATACAGAGAACAGTATTTCTAGACATATCACATCATCAAAAGATTTCTATCTCAACAACAGATTACTATAATGTTCTTGGCGATTAGAATTTCTACTGCTATAGTGAATGAGACATGATAAATCTGAGTCATAAAAAGAAACGATAATAATAACCGTAATTTCTTATGTTGGTAGAGTGAAATCTTTTAGTATATTTTAAAACTGCAAACAATTTCCATGCATGTTTAGCTAATTTACTATAAAGACCTTAGAAGAGATAAAGGGAATATTATTAATCACCCATTATTCCTTTACAAATTAACAAGTAAAAGAGACTGGAAACTGAGAGAAGTGACTGGCCGCAAGTCTCAGTTGATTATTCGTTGAGTTTGACTAGCTTCCAGGTCATGCTACTAATGATTTACTGTCTTAGTGTGGAGGCTAGAGTTAAGCTCAGGTTCCACCACCCACCTTTGTCATATTTCCCACGTAATTCTCCTTTGTTCACTATTGTGAACAGGAGAAAAACGACAGGCAAGATAACTTTAATTTTGGCATCATTGGGTTAAATATGATCTCAGCCCCTACAACATTGACATTGAAGGCACAAGAGCAGATGTGAGTGTCATACTTCCCTGATGTCCTAGTGCCCTGTCCTTTTCACTGTCTGGAAGAACTCAAGAAGCCTGGCATGAAGGTAATTTAGCAGCCTGCTGTGTTCTCAAACAACGGCCCGTAAACAATGATTGGCCAATTTCATTCTAATCTTTTCAATTTTGCTCTAATTAAAATCAAGCTGCAGCTTTCAAACAGTTTAATTAAGGCTGATTGGAAGAGGTGGGGAGGGGAGAGTCAAGCTTAGGGGAGGGGAAAGAGATCACTGTTTGGTGAGTCACACGTGTCCTTGGGGAGCTTAGGGACTTGAAGAGGGTACCAGAAGTGCCATGTCTGTAGAACCGACATGAAATGCAATAGATTCCTTTCAATGGAGGGCCAGTGAATCTATAAGACCAGAAGGAACTGAAGAGGATGTCAATGTCTTTGCAGGCACAGAAACACCATCTTTGCCTTGGCCATTCACCCTGCTCTTAGAGAGAGCTCATCTTTCACCAACGGAGACAATTACCTTCTTCCACCTTTGTTCCCCTCCTGCTGTGCTTGTTTACTCAGCAAGCCAACAGTCCATGCCATCCTTCTCCCCAGTAGACTTCTTCCTATGCATTCCATTAGCCATTTCACTTCAAGGTAATTCCCCTGGGCTATTGCTCCTTCCCATACTCTAAAGGTTTTCCCATACTCATTTTGAAATGAGGTGAACCTTGTGCTATTAAGAGGTATTTGCTTTTTATACAGGATACTATTCTTTGGCTAAGTACTTTTAGTTCCTAGAAGAGTTTCCGAATCTCTATCCCTTCATGTTCAACTTTCATTTCTTGCACTCAACCTTAGCTCAACCTTATCAATGTGTTTTGGATTCAAGGGAGAGTACACTCAATCATCTTCACTGTCATTCTCTTGATCTTCATGCACATCATCACAGGTCCAATCTTCCTTGGGCCTATATATCACCAGGAATGGGACTAGATGTTTTATATATTTAAAAAAATGATCACAGAGATCTTGCAAAGGTCAGTATAGAGGACTGACTTATCAATCTTGCCTGTGTTAGGTTCCTGATATATGGCCCAGTAGAATCACTTATAAAGATAGAACAGAATGTGGTTGTATGCTTTTACTTTGGGCAAATGAATGAAGGCAAAAGTGACTGTGTGACAATTCCTGGCTAGTTTCTCAAGAGCTATTACCTAAGCCTCTCTAGCTGCTCCTCTCTCCTCTCTAGAAAAATCACTCCCTTGGAGTATTCCAGTTCTGTTCGTTTAGCTTTAACCCTAAAATAAATACCATTAGGACACAGACCCACCTGTTGACCCTTGCAATCCTTCAGCATGGGGCAGAACTCTTGCAGCCAATCCACATACACACTATGAATAAAAGACCATTTGAACCCACTGAATATTATTCTATTTTATATGTGGAATTTTGACAATGGTTAAACAATAAATACCAGCTCTATTTCTTATCTTAGCCAGCAGATAGGAATTTAAGGATCTTTCTCAAGGATATGAAGCTTAATAAGTGGTGAAGTCTGTTCTTTCTGCTCTCCACCTTCCCTTTATTTTTTCACTTAACTACTGTGTCATTATCTAAAGATAAAAACATTATTGTGTAACAATGAACTTGTGATCACACAGTGTCCTATATGTTTACAGCCCTAGCTTCTTTTTCCTTAGACACGCTGAAGGAAGCCTGCCTATATCCTATATTTGTGAAGCTGACACTTTTCAACTTAAATTTAGGACTGTGCATTTTGCTTTCTTACATTCCACCCCTTGTAGCAAAGATGGGAAAGTTGTTCTCTATGCTATTTCCATTTTCTGTCTTGGATTCACAGATGGTCAAGTCTCCCTGCTCTCCATACCCACACTTTCTCTTCATGTAACTGAGTTCTGGGCAATAAAAGGTGAGCACAGATCTGGAGTGGGGAGGGGAGGGGGAATCCCATCTCTTCTTCCTGTGTTCTCTTCCCTCATCTAGCAGGATCCCTTTAGGCCTCTAGGGATACTAAAGTAATTTAGGTCAAAGGAGTCCAATCCCTGAATAAGGTTCTGAAGCAATCTACTTAATTCTTCCCATGAATTATATTGTAGTATGAAATGAGCAGGAAAAGGCAGGCTATCATGTCACCAAGATTGGTAGGACTGTTTGTTTTAGCACTTAGCCTGCTCTGACTAATATTCTCTGAATCAAATCATCCTGATTTTCCAACCAGGACAAATGCTGTTGGATCATATTGTCAACCTGAGTAAGGTTCCCTTTCAGTGGCTTATATTATGTGTGTGGCCGGCACCGTCAAACAGCTGTGCCTCTACACTTCAGCTCACCACGTCTCTTTTCTTGCTTTTTGAATACGCATGGTAAATGCCATTGGTCTTGAGGTACTGATGTGCCAGCTGTTGGATCTTGGTGGAGAAGGGCTCCACAGTATAAACAACATCACCCTGAAGGATTTATTTTAAACTGTCCCATAACTATAAAATCAAAAGATTAACTTGGGCTACAGTTAAAGAGAGTAGCACATAGATATTAAGTGATAAATTTGATTTATGCATGGGTTTTGATGCAGTAAAACAAGTTTGATAGGGTGAGACTACCTCTCCTCTCTTTGCTCTTTCTTAGTAAACCTCTCTGAGTTTTCTCCTTACCCATTTATCTAGATTTACCACTCTGGTATTTTTCATATTTACCTCCTTTGCAAAAAATATACTAGCCATCTATCTTGAAGTACAAAAAGTCCATTTTTTTAATAATCTCCAAGTAATTAAAGTGGTATTATTCTACCAATTTTACTGTTGGGGAAATGAAGCTCAGACATGTAGAGTCTCTTATATAACGCCACACACCTATCAGAACTGCCATTGAAATCCAGGCAGCCGATCGATCCCAGAGTCTGGAGCCTCAGTCACTTCTGTATGCTGCATCTCATTCAGTCCAAACAGTCCAACTGTTTGGTTTCATTCTCTTCCTTTTACTATGGTATAGACATTGGGGATGGAGACAGGAAGATGTGTTCTTTTCCCAAAAGAGCTCACAGACAGGACACAAGCAAAGAAAAGTAAGCACACAGTTGTACGCCAGAAATATGAGGAAGGTGATGGAGAATTTTGGTAGATGTAACCAGCCCTCTGGCAAGGGCCAAAGCAGCTTTGTTTGAAGGGTGTGTGGGAACCTAGCATGAAGACATGAAAAGCACTGCAGGAAGAGGAGACGAGACACGAAAGGGCGTGCTGTCAAATGAGCCTCCTGTGCCTGGGCAGATCTGGAGCTGTGTATTAGGGCTGGAGAAATGGGAATGCAAACTCAGTGGCCTGAGATCAGTACTCATTGGCTGTTGGCAGAAGTAGGGAATAGATGGACGTGGACATGAATTTTATGAGGAAATAGAACTGGGATTCATCTTTGGGTCAGAGGGACCAACAGACAAGTAAGATTGGAGAATAGGACAAAAATATAAGTGGGCAACAGTGGATCCAGAAGGCTGGAGTTGAAGCCGTGAAGTTCAGATGGGGGATAAGGTTAGAGCAGAGGTGGCACAGGTTTCAGCTGTGGCATGGTGCTCGTATCAGGAAGCACAGCAAGGAGCACAAGAGATGCCGGGAGTGGAGCAGGAAAGATTCTGTCCTGGTCATTGCTGTACTACAGAGACTAAAGGCAGGTATGCAAAGCCAGAGCAAATCAGAGGTGGGTGGGGATGCTTGGAGAAGCTGGAAAACAAAAGCCAGAACATTTTTTCCTACATTTAACGGGAACGAAAACCATCTGGAGTGTCTCCTCATTTCTCCACACATTTCCACATCTTGCAGCTGTAAATGCTTCAGCTCTCAAGATGTGACCCTGTGTCCTGAGGTGTGCCAGTGACCTAGAACCAGGCCCACTCATCATCCAGAACGGCAGAGAATTCTCTGAAGAAGAAAAGCTGGGTGCCAGAAGCTCTAAGATGGGCGGCAGATACTGATCTGTGACAGTTCTTAAGAACTCCGAAGAAAAATGAGCAAACAAGTGTAGTCCCTGGGAGCCAGAATTGGTTTAAGGAAAGAATCTTGTCAAAATACATTTTATTTGTTTTCTTAGGAAGAAAGATGAAACAGGGAGAGTTGGGGTAAAATAAATAAGAACAGCTTAGGAGAGAGTGTGTGAGGGGAAGTGGGGGTGGGGGAGGGAGAGAAAGGCAGGCTTCTCTTGGGGGAGTATTAAGGAGAGACAGAATGATTTAGGCTTTTCCCAGACAGGAGAAGGCACAGTCGAAAACAATGAGTGAACTTATGGGGAGAAAAACAGGTTCTGTTTCAGAAAGATCTTTATATACCCCAGAGCTGAGGAAGGAGGTCTACCATGAGTTGAGTGTCAGCCTTGACTACAGACTGTGTTCCACTCGGTGTGAATTCTGGGTTGCAGAATAAGGATCTCTTTGAGGGAGATGAAAGAAGGAAGAGAAGAGAAAAGAAAAGGAAGGACAGAGGCAGGGGAAGAAATAGAGGAAAAAGGAAGAAGGGACAAAAGAGAAGAGGGAAGAATGAAGGAGGGAAGGAAGAGAGAGATGTCTTCATAGTCTTCTAAACTCCTGCACAGTGGAAATGTGCTTTGGTAAATCCCAGTGCTGGGAACTGCTCCAACCAAGCCAGTTTAACTACCCTGGTGAGACTGTAGAGCTGGTTGTCAGCACTGGTTGGGAAATGAGTGATTCTGGAGTTTCCTTCTTCTAATTTAGAAATCCAAGTATTCCCTGGTTCTTATGATGTGCCATTTCATGTCATCAGAGTTCCTTGCACACCCAGATACTGTCTGTGCATGTTTGGCTCCTCATCCCAGGCTCATAAGTCCCATAGTTCTCAGCTCTAAGCCCCAGGTCTGGCTGTGATATGCAACCGCCAGATTGCAAACAGCTCCACTTTAGAGCTTGCAGAAAACCGAGGCCCATATTGGCAGCTTCTAGTCACATTATTTTTTTTCCTATGAAGTCACACATGCACGTGACTTTTTCATGAACCAGGCCAACTTTGAAAGATTCCCACAGCCTCCTTGCCTCTCCATGCATCTTTAATCAAATTCACTATGTAGAACAGACAGAAACCAGCAAGTAAGAGCTTGGCTTCCCTGCCAAAGTTTACCTCTGTTACTAATAAACCAATGATGTAGCCCATGGCAAGGGATCATTAGGTGTTTACATGTCTCTGTGGATCCAGAAGAAGTCATTCCCCAAAGAACCTTCTTTCCTGTCCTTTCTTCGTCACTAGCATGTCCCTAGGTGAGGTCTGGGCTCTCCTGACGCACTATGAAAATGAGAATCCTCCCAGGCCCTGGGGTTGCAATGAAGGTTTTGGCAACATCATTTTCTTCCCCTCAGAGCCTCCTGCCCAGCGAGTGGGACTTTGTGCTCACTCTGACTCACCAGCATGAAAAGCTTGTTTGCATTTTGTAGGAGATGGGGAGGGTGTGAAGAGGTAAATCTCTGGTTTGGGAGAGGGACTGGTAGGGGTTAGGGTGACAGAATCATGGAGCAATGAAACAGAGAGACATGGCCAGAGAGCCCTGAAAGATTCCTTCTTCCCTAAACATGCCTTGGTTAGGCCAGCCCTAATCTCCCCCAGCAATGCCTACAAATTATAAAATAGGCTGCAGGACTCCCGTCCTCTAGGCTCCTTTCACTCTCCCATCTGACTTCAAAGATGTCAAACAGGACTGTCTGGATATATACATGGGAACTTGTCTGTCCTTGTTTAAAAACAAACAAACAAACAAACAAAAAACAACATTGAAATCCAAATTTGTGAAGTTTCCCACACAACAGGTTATTTGCAGCATTCCACGTTTCTCTTGGCTTTATGTAGCTATCCCTTGAAATACGAGACTTTTCCAAATGGATGTGTGTGTTTGTAAATCAGTGTCTACCTGCTCCTAAAATCTAGGGCCAGGGATTTACTCAAATTTACTTAACACTGAATTTTTATAAGCCATTTCCAGGCAAGAAATAAGATATTGTATCTGGGAAATGACATTAAGTGTCCCTCCAGTAGAGGCTCGGGCTTACAGAAATCCGATTTATACTGTATCCCATACCAGCGGTGCAAAGCCCACACATGCTGAACTGGTACTCCATTTCAGCAAAACCCAGCATGCCCTCCTTATGCCTAGGGTCCCCAGAGCCCAAGTGCAGATGGAGAGTTCTGGGGGAAAGTGAGGACTGCAGGAACACACGGAAGGACAAGGCACCTTACAGCCCCTTGAGGCCTGTCTTCTGCATCTCCTGGGATGCTAAAAGGAAAAGAGATTGAGAGGGGCAACATTTCTCTGGGAACAGTAAAGACCTAGCTCAGATGATTTTTTTTTTAACTGCATATTAATCATTGAATAGTCAGGCCTCCTGTATTGGGGACTGACTGAGCACTGAACCTTCCTCCTGGTTGTGGGGCAGCCTTTAAAGATCACAATTTTTACCCATTTTCATTATAGGGATGGACAAAGAATATGCACTAATAGAACTCTTACTAGAAAAAAAATCAGTTAATATAGTATGTGGAATGTTGGGCTGCAGGGATGGTTTGGGGAGTGAGAATGTCTGCTGTACAGTGTGAGCATCTGAATTTACATCTCAGCACTCACAGTCATGTGCAAAACAAACAAACAAGCAAACAAACAACAAAAAAAGAGAAAGTCAGGTGCAGCTGCATGTGACTGTGGCCCCAGAGCTGGAGGGTGATGTTGAGACAGGAGGATTGTTGAAGGTTATTAGCCAAAATTATAATCCCCCCCAAAAAAAATCAGTTCATTTCCATGTACAGTGAGAGATGATATCTCAAGGGAATAAAGCAGAGAGCAAGAGAGAATGCTCAGTAACTGGCCACTGTGTGAGGGGACAGGAGTGTATAAGCCCACAATGTGTACATACATGTGTATGTCACATATATGTCACCTATACACATATAAATGTTGACTTTCTATTAGCTCTTATTTATGAGTATCATTTGTATTAGTGCAGAGAGGATTCCCTGCTTTCTTTCTGTTTGTTAAAAAAAAAAAGTGATAAGATAGAGAGATCTAGCTCAGTGGTAAAAAGCACTTTCTGCTCTTGCAGGTGACTGGGGTTCGGTCCCCAGCACCCACCCCCACATTGGATGCCACAAAACCATCTGCAACTCCAGTTCCAGGGGACCTGTTGTCCTCTTATGGTCTCTGCTGGCCCACATGTACATGCACAGAGAGAGACAGAGACAGACAGAGAGACAGAGAGACAGAGAGTGACAGAGACACAATACCCTTAAGACATTTTAGAAATAATAATTTAAAAAAAAAAAGCCCAGTTTTTGCTGTCTTTGCAACAGCAGCAATTTTTCTTTGCCCCTTGCCTATTTCTTCCCACAGTCACAACATGAGACTGGAGAAAGCCTCCTTTTCTGAGTGACCATCCAGCTGCTCAGTCTGTGCTGTGAGCTCTCTGCTCAGGAAAGCCTCTTGTCTTTGGACACTCCTGCCTCAGGTAGTAGACAGCCCTTCTGGTTCTCTCCTCTGCCCAGTCCACTCACTTGGCCTCCTGTATGTGTCACCCATGGAGGTCCTCTCTATTTCACTTAAGATTGGGACAACCAGTCAGCTGAGTAAGTAAGGTCCAATTGCCTTTAGTTTGGGGCATGGGATGGCAGGGATAGGATGGTCAGATCAGAATCCACATCTCACACTGTTGTCTAAACCTTGATCTGCAAACTTGCCTTCATCATCTTGTGATATTCACTGCTGTTTCTGACCCTGCAGAGCGAGCTGTGTAACTGGCATGGGAGTCAACCTCCTGTCATAGAACCTTTTCGTGTACCACAGAACTCTGCCACACAGAGTGATTTTCATTTATTGGCATTCCTGGAGGGCTGATTTCCCTGTACCTGGGCTGTTCCCCAGCACCTGTGGAATCAGCTTACCTAGACATTCACTCAATATGTGCCCAATGTGCAAAGGCCTTACTGTGGGCTAGTCACTGTTGTAAGCTCTGTGTACTGAAATAGTTTTCTTGTGGGAGATGTGGGAAGCTCCGAGGTGGGAGAGATGCAGCAGATGCTGAAGAGAGAGAGAGAGAGAATTTCTGACCCAGAAAAAGCTCATCTCATGAAGAGATGGAAAAAAAGAAAAGCGCGTGTGACTAACCAGTGTCCCTGTCTGCTTGCGTGTGCACCGTGACAGTTTCTGGAGGCAGTCTTCCTCACTGCTCTAGAGTATCTGTAAGGAGCAATTCATTCATGAATAAAATTAATTATTTCTTGAAGCAAAAATTAATCCTTTTTTTTTCTGCCTGACTGACTCAAGATCTCTCTACTAAATCTTGTCTGAAAACATAACTGATCCTGCTCCCCTCCTCCTTGGCCACCCTGGAGGCTCCTTCTTTCATTTTCTTTTTCTTTCTTTCTTTCTTTCTTTCTTTCTTTCTTTCTTTCTTTCTTTCTTTCTTTCTTTCTTTCTT
>NW_026596057.1:11709037-11723531 GCF_907164565.1 Psammomys obesus | reverse complement strand
CTTTCTTTCTTTCTTTCTTTCTTTCTTTCTTTCTTTCTTTCTTTCTTCTTTTCTTTCCTTTTTCTTTCCTGTGTATATGAGTGAGTAGGCACTGTAAATGTGAGGCCGGAGCATGGAGTTTTTAGATGGCAGCCTTAGGTATAGTAATTGACCTTTACCTTGTTTGAGACGGGGTTTCCCAGTGGTTCACAGCTGTACACGCCAGGCTAGCTGCCCCACAAGCTGGTGAGGATTCCCCTGTTTCTGACTCCTCTCATCTCCTTTCGGATGACAGAAACACTGAGCACAGCTTTATGTGTGTGCCGAAAATTCAAAGCCAGGAGGTTCTCAGGCCTATGTAGCAAGCCCTTTCCACAGACCTCTTCCCAAGTCTTCCTTATTTGTTGCACACTTAAATCTTCATATATTCTCTCTACCCTTGCAATCTTAACTAAACCTGGCTATTACCCTAAAAATTATGGGGATATTTGGGAAAAGAGTCATTGTATTCTGAAGGAACTTGGGCCTGGCATTCTAATTCAGTACCCATAAACCAGATCTCACAACCAGCATCTAGTGTTATTTTCTTCCTAGTTTCGAGGAGCTACATATCAGTTTGTTTTCTTGTCAAACTGCTCTGGATTCTCTAGAAATCACTAGTACCCTGTTTCTCTATTTTTTGTATCCTGTTATAGTGCCCAGAATACTTTTGACAAAAGACCCTTCATAAGTATTTGGGTAAGGACCTAATGAGCATGATGTGATAAGATTGCCTTTATCCGTGGTTTTAAGTATAAATGATGCTAGAGTTGCACTTGAACCACCAGTATTATAGAACTTTAAAGAACTGCTTACTATTTTCTCACCAAGTAAGTACTGTCAGTCCATTTCTTTCTAAGTAGAAACAGGAAGAATTTAATTTGTCATTAGGTTCCTTGAACATACAATTACTTTTAGTTTTTATAATGTACTTCCAATGTTATGAAATGGCATGCCCCTTCTTCTGAGAAATCTTTAAAATTGTACCCTATAATAAATGTGTGTCTAAAAGATTCAGGAAGAGGCGAGGTGTAGTCTTACATGCCTTGACATTCATGGTTGGCTCATGGTATTGCTACCTGTGTCCTAATCACTTGGACTACTCCACCCCAACCCACCAGCTCTCCTGAGACAACCTTTATCCAACCACCAGGGCTAACCTAAGCATTATCTTTTAAGCCTCCAAACCTATCTGTGCCAAATAACCTAACACTTTTACCAAATGAAATCACCTAGAAATTCAATCCAGTTAAAAACTGCATCCCACCTTATTTCATGGTTTGTTATTTCATGAAATCCAGTGAACTACTATGCAGATCAGGCTCTCTACAATATGTTTTGAAAATACCAGTTGCTCTCTTCTGAACTATAGGGGTTTGCATGCTCTTTATAACCTTGCTCCAAGAGAGCAGTAACATCTTCACTTAGTTCTTGATAGACGCCAAATACCAGCACCTCATATACGTGTGCTAGGTTTTTACAACAGAGGCGGGGACAGGAATTTGCACAAGGAGAAAGACATGCTGAGTCTCAATTTCTAGACACTTCTGGAGTAAAGTGCTAGATTAACATTTATGTCAGAGTGGCTATACAGTTAGCTAGCCACCCCACACTTCTAAACCAGTTTGTTTGGTCTTTTCCCATGTTCTCTTTCCTCTAGCCTGAGATACGCCTCAAAATGTGATCCACTTTGGATGGCAACACCAGGTGACAGACAGCCCTTCCCTCCCATCCTAACAAGCTCCGTGTAGTCAAAATGTAAATCCCATGATTATTTCAGAGATCGTCCAGTTTACATAGGACCTGCTCTTTCTCCAGAAAGGCCAACTTTCTTTCTTGCCTGCCTGTGCTCCTGAGAACCACAGCTCCTTCATGGAGTCCTGCAGCAGTATGATAACACAAGCTTCCTCTCTCTCGGTTGCTGTAATGAATGCCTAAGAAGTCACTGGGATTTACCTAAGCAGACTGAGGTTGCCTTTGGTTGCCATTTATGTATGTGGATTGTGATCTCTTAATTGGAGATGGTGTCTCTCCCAGGGTTCGCTGTTTATCCAAATCAGTATTTGTTAGTCGGCAGGACGTGGTCTGGATGATAAATTAGTTCTGGTGCTTCTCCTATGACTGACTCCACAGCTGCTTTCTGCCTCCTCACCTCCCTATCTCCCGAGAAGCCCCCACAGGCTGCTCTAAGGCCTGGCAGCCTTTTATACTTTTAACGTTTTCTCTGAGCTGCTGCAACTATTCTTATGAGTTCATGTGCTTTGGTACTAATAATTCCTAAATTTAGCCTCCCTCCACCTCTGTTCTCTCCCATTTGTTACAGTTTCTGTTGATACTCTCTAATGCAGCTGCACTGTGAGAGATGGTGGCTTCCCTCCACACTATCCTTATCCACCCTGGTCATCCTTCTGTTTGTTTTTGTTTTGACACAAGGTCTTCATATTCAGGTCCAGGCTAGCCTTAAACTTGTGATCCCCCTGCCTCAGCTTCCTGATGCTGGGATTACAGGAAGTGCCACCAGGCCTGGCTCATTCTTGTTCTCCAGCTGCATGCGCTGACTGTGATCAGGGCAGTACTCCTCCAGCTTCAAGGCCATGGTGGTTTGTCAAGTATCTTGCTCAAATGCTGGTCCTGATTCTGTCTGCCTGAGGAGAGACTTGAGGGTCTGTCTTCTCAGAAAACTGTCAGGAGACGCCAATGGGTCTAATCCATGGACCACAGATTCAGGAATGTAGATCAAGTATTTGCTTTTCCCTGTCACCTGCTTTACTTGTGACTTATTACCAGATCTCATTTTGCACCCTGTCCAATTCCAAACAGATTGTCTGTTCTCAGAGTTATTGCTGTGATGCTGCTGTAAAGGTCTTTTGTCTTGTTAACTGCTGCCATTCACCACATGCTCTGACTCTGCCCCTGCAGATCCTACATGGTTTTGAACTCTTTTCTTCTTAGGGTCTAGAAATTTGTGAAGTTTTTCCCAGATTACAATGTAACCTCAGACCAATCTTTCCCAAGAAGGATTAGGTAGACACAGAGGCGGTGAGGCCGATATTCTGGAATCACACCTGGCTTTGCTTCCCCCCCCCCCGAACAATGTGTTATATTCACTCTTCTTTAGGATTCCTAATTTTCTCAATTTTAACATATTCTCTCCGAGTTTTAAGTGTTTCATCATAGTGGCTTGGATTTTTTCCAATCCCATGATTATCTCTCTATTAAAACTTTAATACAAAAAGAAATAAAAAAAAAAAAAACAGACTGCTCATTACTTTGATTTGTAGAACAGAGAGAATGGAACATTACTGCTAGAGTGTTTCGAGAACCCGTATTTACATTTGCATCATCTCAATTTAGGGGCCTTGATTAGGTTGTGCGTTATGATGAAGATGCACTTAGCAGTCAAAGGGAAGTGGCATGGGCTAGAGTAATGAGCAAGAGACTTCATGTCAGGAGCCCTGGTGCTATTTCTGGCTGTGACTGGCTACCTCTCTGACCTTGAACAGCTCCATCTCATCACCGAAGACCCTAATAGGCTCTCTTTGCCTTGTATCATGACTGTGAGAGGTTGGGCACTTAAGTGTTTATTATAGTGGGACTATGAAGTGAATCAAAGGCGAGGGCAGCTGGGGGTCACAAATGGAACTGGAGACAGGATCTCTGTTCTACATCTTTTATAAGTAGCCTGTTGAGAAATGGTGTCTAAGAAGTGGGCTGATTGTTCAGATCATGATTCTGTGGGATAAACGAATGCTGAGAGGTTAGGCAGTAGGGTTTTAAAGCTTTTAGGTAGAATGCCAACACCATCTTATTATTTCCAGGGGCTTACCCAGACAGCACATAGTCTTTTCTTACAAGTATCACACCCCAGGACCAGGAAGCTTTTACAGTGGTCAGCCTGTGGAGGACATGCCCAAGGATTGCCGCTCTGCTACCCCTGGCTGCAGAAGCAAGAATTAAGCCCATGACAGCTCCAATTATGCCAAATGCCACCTGGCTTCCTCCAGTAGCCCTTGTGGCCAAGGAGAGTATATGTGAGAAGTATCAACTATTCTTTACTTGAAGACCTCTCTCCACAAAGAGCCAGATTGAGGGGTAATGATAAACAGCAAACAAAAGAAGAATTCTCTTCTAGATCAGTTTCTGTATGCTAAATCCTCAGCAGACATCACAGCAATCATAGCTATGGTTCCTAGCTCATCATTTTGCCTAGACTGACATTTATTGAGAACAATTTAATATCAATAATTAATATTTAGTAAACACTAGTCCAAGATCCTTGTATCAACTAACTCATTTAATTTGGCATCAGCCCTGAGGTGGGCACTGTTATTTTCTCCACTTTACAGATAAGGATATTGGGAAAAGAGGGACATTAAGTAGTTATCAAACACCACAACTAGCTCCCAGGGCATTTTTCTCTAGAGTCTTCACCCCTAACTAAACACCTACACCTGTAGAAAATCAATATAATGGAATAAGCAACTCTCTCTCTCTCTCTGGAAGTCGGTGTGAGGAGAGACTGACATTATTCTGAAATGATTCGTTATCTCCTCAAATTCAGAGTGCACTCTGATACTTAACTAGAAACACGTGGGATGAGATGGGTTACTCGTAGGACCTTGCTGTGCAAGTGTCTGCAGCTTCATCAGAAGGAAATTCTCCTTCCAAGGTTGAGATAATTGTCAAGTAAGTCTGCACCCTGCATTCCAAACCCCTAGAAAATCATGTTTTGTTGTTGTTGTTTTTGTTGTTTGTTTTTTTTTCTTTGCTATGAATTGATAGCCCCCTTCATAAGAAGGCACATGTGGATACCATCTGGTTTCTATGTACTGAAAAGCTTCCTTAAAGGATGAAAGAAATATTCACTCTTCTTGAGACAAAATAGTTTCCCATCAACCCCTTATGACATTCTCTGTCAGTTGTTTTCATCTTAGGTTCTTTGAATAGCAGAGGAGAAATTTGTATGTGACTCAGTATATATTTTACCAGTTTCCTGTGACCTGCTTTAGTCAGCATAAGCAAGGTCATGAGTTTGTCAGAGGCAATTGCCATGGGATCCCAAAAGCAAAGGGCTACAAAAGAATCCCCAAAAGAATAATATAAAGCCCTACCAATATCTATAAAGGCAACAGTTTTGCTTAATCACTGAAGGCAAATCTCCCAGAAGGCTCCTGGAGCAGTGGTGTGTGACCATTCTCCTCTAGCTCTAGCAAAGGTCCACAAGTCAGAACGCTGCATTCCTTTCAGAATGACTGGTTACTGTTTCTCCAAGTCCAGGTTCATGTGCAATAACTGACCCCAGAAAAACTGATCCTCACAGTGTAAGAGCTTGCCACAGTAAATGATCAGAAAACTATTGCTACCTGATAGAGGACTGATAATGCACAAGTGATTTCAGACACTCCCATGGGCCAGTCCTGAGCCGCCACCCAGGAGTTAACAGGCTACTAAGCTATCCAGACCTGGGGCTTAGTGAGGGGGAAAGAATCTACCAAGAAGAGAAAAGGGAAAAATAAACAAACAAAAACCCAAACAATGGCTTAGTCCTTCTGTTTTCCATAGCTCCTTGAAGTTCATAGTGATATTAGGATTCTTAGCCTGACTTCAATTCCAAGATACTTAATAAAAATTATTTTTGTGAACATAGTGCTGCTTTGAGACTTGGATACGCCAAATTGTGGAAGGTAAATTAAATTTCATTTTATTGGATTGACAGACTTCTCTGCTAAAATAGAGGTCTTCATTTTTTTTTTGTAAGATGGAAAAGAAAAAAGATCACCCTAAATTCGCCTTACAGAAAAATCTGTGGGGACATGTGCCTAGAATCCTACTGAAAGTTGAATTAATGATGATGCTCTGGTTTCTCTACTGTTCTGCTTTTGCCTGAGCAGGTGTGAGTTCAGCCTAAGTTACTCACTCTTTCCCTCAGTGATTGTGTTAATTTCCGCTATAGTCTTAGAAAAAAATACAAGAACCAATACCATTGAAGCAGGGGGTGTGAACTACAGTCTCTTCAGGGTTGGCTGGGCAAAGCACCGTGGGTAGATATGGCCAGCAAGGAAAGATGGGAGGTGCTTGGGGTACCAGCCACTCAGCTGCCTGACTTGTCCCCTCTGTCTGTACCCAAGTTTGGGAGTTGTAAACCATGTGACTGGGTTCCATAAGTGTCTGTTCTGTTGTCTCCCCATTCCATAATCACCCTACACCCTGCTTCTGATACCCCATATTGACCTACACAGGTTGCAAAGTTACTATAAATGTTAAAAAGAAAAAAAAATAATAGAAAAAAAATCTCAAATTTCTCTAGTCTAGGAACTTAGACTCTGACATTGGCCTATTTGGAATTTAAACCTGTTCAAGTTATATGACTTTTCTGGACCTCGGTTTCCATATCACTAAAAATTTGGGGAGGCTTAAAATGGGGAGATGATCTCCTTCAGTCAGGTAGAGGCCTAGACTAAGGCTGATGCTTCAGTCAGCAGAGGAACTGATGACTCGAGTTCCACCCTGGGTCACACAAGGAGTCAGGAGAAAACTGGATCCTGAGCATCGCTCCACACGGGCACCATGTGATATGTGAGGCTGGACACACACACACACACACACACACACCACAAACATACACACACAAACATACACACACACACACACACACACACAAGATATAAACAAATTAAGTAAAATTTTCAATATTAAGTCTAGCAAGAAACCCAAAGACTTTAAGTGTGCTCATAGGACTAGAAATGTATATGCCCAATATGTGAAAAAAAATGTCTAGATGTTAAAAGAATGAGCGGTTTTGTGTTTCTGTTTTCATTTGTGCTTTTCCACATTTTCTTCCCATTGTTTTGCATTAAAACTGATTTTAAAATTGCGCATAGTGGCATTTACCTTTAATCCCAGGAATTAGGAGGCAGAAACAGGTATATCTCTGAGTTTGAGGCTAGCCTGGTCTACAAAAAATCAAGTTCCAGGACAGACAGGGCTGTTACACAGAAGAACCCTGTCTCAAACAACAACAAACTAGTTTAGAAAAATAAATGTTTTAAAATAGAGAAAACAATTAGAAAAGCTCCCAGGTGCCTAACGATGCCTTTAATGCTGATAAGTTCAGCAAGAAAAAGGAGAGACATGGTAGAGGGCAAGGATGCCAAGAGGGCAAAAGGAAAATTGAAACCAGAGATCTCTTGTGCGAGCCCCAGCCTTGCTGGGTCAGTCGAGTGAGGAGCTTCCCATTTTTGTCCTGTGGTCTAGCACCCGGGAATATGTCGGACTAACTAGACACACATTTGCCTTTCATATGGGATATTCCTAGAGATGGGCCTCTTCCCATGGCCTCAAAGGTGAAGGCAGGTTTGCTCTAACTGCAGGTTCCCCAGACCTCTGAGGCAACAGGGAAGCTCCCCTTCCTTCATTTGCATGTGTAAGTAATTACGACTCATAAAAGTCCCTAACCCATTAGTTAAAGCTGGGACCAGCATTTGACTCTGACCTCCTAAGGCAGCCTGGGCCGCATGCTGCCTGCATGCTGCCTGATTTGTCCTCAATTTATAAGCGGAACAATCTATAAATAGAAACCCTTTTGCTAAGTCCCCAGGAGGCATCAGCGCGTTTGCTAGTTTGTGTTTTCTTCTAGAAAAAAAAAAAAAAAAAAAAAAAAAAAAGACAGGCTTATTTCACCTCTAGTTTAGCTTGAGGGCATTGCGATCAGTTTAGGGCTTGAGGCTTGACGCACCCGCTGGCCACTGCCTAGGCTGAGCTCTGTGGGAGACGCCACTCACCTGTAGATCCTGTACCTGGTGGTGAACCCCTGGCGGTAACGCTCCATGAAATCAGCATACTCCTGGGCGCGATGAAAGGGGCCTCGATCTGTGAGCAACCAGTCCAGGGGAGCCTGGCCGGCCGTGGAGGCATGCTGTTCGGGGACCACAGCGGCCACCGTGGCCGAGACAGCCAGCACCCACCCGGGCACGCCTAGTGCCAGCAGGACGGCCCATGGGGCGGCCTCCGGCCAAAGCCCTCTAAACCGAGAGCTGCGCTGCCACCTCATGCTTCTCCCAGGCGGTTAGTGTCTTCATTCTCTCGCCACACTCTCCTGCTCCGTGCTGCTCCTCCAGGGCTCCGAACTAGAAAAGTACAGAGAGAAAGGTGAGGTGGGTACAGGGCCGTATCCGGTCTGGAAGCATCAAACATCACTGGGTGGGGAAATCCTCCCCATTAGTCCCGCAATGCAACCGATGCGCTGAGACGTTGAGCTAGTGCTGAGCGTGTAGGGTTTATTTCTTTAAACACAACCATCACTGTCTGCATCTTACAGCTGAGGAACAGAGCTCGGGTTAAGACAGTGACTTATGTCCTCACAGCCGCGAAGAAGAAGAAAGAGCAGAGTTTGAGCGCGGGGTATGAATCCCTGCTCCTCTCCTGCCTGAGCTTCCTAACAATCTCCATCTCGCAAACATGTTCACGTGTTTCTGTGACAGACCGAGGGCTGCCTTCCTAAGCTTGGCACTGGGCTAGGAGCAGCCTTATGCTTCAAATGGAGAACTGGAGGAGAGAAAATTAGTTTCACCCCTTTGCTTCTCTGAAAGGAAACCTGAGCAAGTCACTCTCCTCTCTGTATCTAAGGTGGGCTCTCGACATGAACAACTGGCTCCGTACTAGCTAGTGCTTTTCCGAGGTTGAGGGTCCACTCTGTGGTGGTGCAGGGATGGAGTCAGACCGGGGAGACCCATTCCTTGTCTCCTCACCAGGCGGCAGGAGAGCCCCAAAGGAGCCACCTGCTAGCTCACTCCCTAAAAGCACAGAGCATGCCTGCGGACGCAAGCAGTCTTGAAGGAATGAATGAGTGTATTCCCTGCTTTCTCTGAGTTGCAGGGAAGACGCCAGCAAGAAGGTTGCTTCTGTCCTCCTCCGTTCCTGGCTGCCTTGTGAGTCACCACAGGCCGGATTTCCAGCACGTATACTTTGTCTAAGGACAACTCATCACCTTTCTCAACCTACAGATGCAGAGAGTCATTCAGCACTGTGGTGTTTCCTGGAACTGCCGCCGTCCCTCCAGTCTTTAATTTCTAGCATATGCCATCAGAGCTCTGCGTGCGTCCCCTCCCCAGCACCACTTCAGCGTGTGCCAGAACAACTTCCAATACCCAGTACCTGTAATTCATGCTCCGAGGATTGTCTCTGGCTGCCAAGGCCCAGAGACAGGCTGCCTGCGGGTGAGGAAGATGTGGTAATTGTCTGAACTTTCACTCCCCTGCGGGGGCAGGCAAGGAGGACTTCAGTACATCATGCTTCCTTCCAGAGTCACCCCAGGGGCACTCTGAGATGTGTAAACTCACTAATCCAGAGGACCTAGAGGGGTCTGCTGGAGGTAAGTGTGAATCCTGGAATTCCCAGCTCCAGAGTCATACTGAGCCTGAGAGACAGAGACCTCAGCATTGCTACAGGATGCTTTTCTGAGACACCGTGTGTAAAGGATGGAAGGGCAGAGCCTGGGCATTCAGACAGCCCTCCCTCCCGCTTACATTCATCAATTTGGAGCTGGATGCTGGGAGCTGCTTAGAAGTTGCCCTCATTCTTAAATATTGTTAGGTAGGCACTATAATTATAAAGTTATATTATGGTGGGGAGCCAGGGGAGTTGAGCTGGGAAAACAGCAAAATGTAAACCTTGACCTGGCTCCTTGCCAAAGGATGCTGTACTGTTTGGAGAGCCCGGGTAGGGTTGAGTCAGACTGCCCTTGATTAACTAGCCAAGCTGGGGTTCTGGAAAAACCCCATGTCTGCCCCCTCTGATCCTAAAACATAATAATGTTCTCATAATTAAAATAGGGATGGTAGCTCACAAACGGGACAGGTTGATCAGTGAAGTAGAAGAGCTCAGTGTTAAACTACACACAGCAGTTAGTATCTAAAAACAAAGCCATCACAGACTAATTGGGTAAGAATGGAATATTTTACACATAACAGTGAGAACTTAGTTCCACATGGATTAAAAAGTTAACTATAAAAAAAGTAGAATCATGGAAGGAAAATCCCCAAGTGTTTTTTTTTTTTTTAATAAGCTTGTATTGCCAGGAAAAAAGTGATTTAAAACTAAAAAGAGAAATCATCCTTGTATGTGGAAAGAGTAGACAATTTTTATACTGAAACAATTTGATGAGGATGCCCAAAATATTTCTCATTTAATCATTCGCATATTCATCCATTGAAGAAGCATAAATGAGAACTCGTAGGTGCCAGACATTATGCTAAGAACTGACAATATGCGAGCAGGTGCGCATTGCCTTACCTGAAGTTTTGCCATTAGTGATTCATTCCTTGTATAAAACACTGCTGCGTTTCTTAAAGACAAATTGATGGGGGGGGTGGAGTTTGCTCATTCGGGAAACTGTGGCTCCTTGACAGAGTCGGCCAACAGAGTAAGGTAGAAAGCCACAGCCACTGGCAGAAAGGCACATGAGAGCAAGGTTCTAAAGTAAACCCCCACCCCCCACACACACCCCACCAAAGCCCTATGTACTTCTCTGCATGCCTTCTCTAATCTGCTTTGTTGAGCGTGGGCAGGGCCTGTGAGCAAGATGGACTGTCAGTCTCCATTAGTTGACCCTCGAGTTAAAAACTGATGAATGTAGAAGGTGAAACTAGACAGTTGCTTAGGTGATGGTGGAGGCAAAGAAAGGCTTGTGGCTAACTTTGGACAATATCCTCCATGAGTCAGATCTAATCAGCTGACCCCAAACAGAGCAAACAGCCATGTTGTGAACTGCTTATGAAAGCCATATAGCAAGGTACCGGAAGTGGCAACTAGACTCTAGGGCAAATCCAGCCAGCAACTAGGAAGGGCGTGGGAACCTCCATCATACAGCTGCAAGGAAACAAGTGTGGCCGGTGGAAGAGTGCTTTGTACCCCTTCAAAGATCTGTTTCCATGTCTAGCCCATCGATTTGACACAAGCGAAAACTGGAGCTCCTGAGTAAGGGTATGGGACAGGACTGGGGTGACAGGCCCAAACAGTGAAGTACTTATCTTGTAATTTCAAGGATCTGAATGGTGTCCTTACAACCCACTTAAAATGGCCACACAAAAAAGCCCGGATGCAGTGGTGTGTGCTTGTTGTCAGAGCATTGGGGGAGACAGGTGGTTCTCTGGGACCAGCTGGCAGGACAGCCTAGCCACTTAGCAAATTCCTGTGAAAACCCGGTCTCAAGAAAACAGAAAAAGAAAGAAAAAAAGAGGTGAAGGGTGCCTGTCTTCCGCACACACGTGTACAGACATGCAGCAGTGTGAGGAAATAAATTTGTATCACGTTAGATGGTGCAACGTTTGTTACACAGCAATAGGAAAATAACCCAATCATAAGAAGCTTCTATCCTGCCAAGGGTCTGGTGCTTCATGCTCCCTAGAGGAAACCAGGATGTTACTCTGTTGTGAATGTCTTGGTTTATGACACGTAAACAGGTTTCCGTTAAAATTCCAAGTCGGGGATTTTAGTTTGTTCACACCTGTTGAACGTCTAGTGCGAAGCGTGGCAGTCTTTGCCAGGTGGAATTAGTTGAATTCTGAGGACTTTGCGGGGTATAAATACGAGACATCCCGGAGGAAGACAGCACGGCTGCTTGGAGGAGGGCTGCCTGCTGCTGGTTCATCCTTCTGCTGCATTTGCTGCTTTGCTGATTTGCTGGTTACCTGGACTTCTGGATTTCTCGACAACTGATATCGGTATGGTCCCCAACAGAATTCTACCACCCTACCCAGCAGGGGGTAGCAGAGAGGGGGTAGCAGGCCCCTGTCCCCACAAACCTTTCCCTCCCCACAAACCTTTCCCTCCTACCCAGTGTTGGGGGTTGGAAGTAGGTTTGTTAAAAAATCAAGGTCAACATTACAGTGTGGGAGTTTCTGGAATAGAGCAGTGTTGACTGTCTCTCCCAACTCTGCCCTCGCACAACATCCTCCCTTGCCAAGTACACAGATCCACCTAGGACCATGTGTAAGTTTTCATCATCTTATCAAGTGTACCATCAGTCCTCAGGCATATGTGGTGCATCAGATTCCATGTACTTCAACAAGGAGTCACTGGGAGGCTGTGATAAACTAGAGTCTGGTCCAGCCACTTGGCCTCTTGACAGACTGGTCCCCTGTGCATCCGAGGCCGCACGAGGGTTTCCTAAGGACAGGTGGACACTTACTAAAAAGACTGAAAGAATCAGACTATGTTAAGCATGTTCTTGTCAGCTCTGTTGGTAATTATGCTTTTTCAGAGCTCACAATGAGCTGGAACCTGCCTGTTATAGGAGTATCAGCTTAGGAATCAAATGGTTTTGATTGCTGGGCCACATCTGCTGAGCTCAGCAAGAATGCCTGTATTCTGGGCTCTCTGTTCCTCAGAAAAACCTGGCCTGGGAATCACACACTTTCCGCTTCAGTGGTTTTTCCTGGGGATCTGAAGACGTTTTGACTAAAAAGTCTCTTTTTAAGAAAGAAGATTCTTAAATGAGTTTAAAAACTTCCTCTTTTTAAAAAAAGGACAAGATAATTGCTGGGTTGACAGTTGTATGAAAATCGGGCTTTTGAAGGGGGGGAGCAGCTTTTGGCTACTTCCTGTTTATTCTTCAAAATAATATCACTGGATGTTTTGTAACAGCCATCTATCACAGCAAATCTTGACTGTCTAAATTCTCACAGCTTTTGGAGGCACCATTAACAAGCAGCTTGGATTCTTCCCGTGTGTCCAGAAGCTGAGTGTCTGAGCAGGCCTCCATGTGACCTGTCAGGATGGTAACCCAGGGGCCATCCTAGCCCCTTCATGAAAAGTGTTACGGGTTTACCTGAGAAACATGAATAACTCCCTTCGTCCTCCACACTTGAGGCAGTTTTATACCGAGACAGATAAAAGGGCTTTGCACCAAAGGTACAAGTTTAATAAACTGTAGGTTTTTCTTGTCTCAGCGCATTAGCTCAAATTTGTCCTTTAAGCCGTGAATTAAATGGGTCATAGTTCTGTCAATAGAGAAAATCAAGTAGAAGATGAGGTCACATGAGGAGTGGGCAGTGCAGCCTTCAAAATGGGAGTGTTTTTAAGAATCACATCACCACCGCTCCGAGCTTACTACCCAGCCGAAAAGGTTTGAATCTCTTTCGAGTTCTCTTGTTTTCCTCTGTATCTGCTTGGTGTTTCAGATTAAGGCACAACTGTGATTTGTGGCTTATAGAGGCTGCTAATGTAAAGTCCCGGCAAATGAAGTAGAGAGAGGAAATGAATGAAGATGACTGTGACTGGCGGGGTAACTCAGCCGCTGAGCACTCGCCTGGGATGTGTAATGCTCTGTGTTAAATCTTTTAGTGCAGAGGGCTCTAAATAAACAAACAAACAGACAAAAACAGCAAAAGACAGTTTCTGAAGAGCAGGGGTTGCATTCTGGAGGGGCTAAGTGTCTAGCTAAGTTATAGCTGTGAGGGCAGCATTTTGATTAATATAGTTGTTGGTGTTAAATATGTGCAAAATGCCGTAGAAATTAGTTAACATATGCGATAGCTATTGCTCGTGAAGCACGGATAATAAAACTACCTCTTTAAACAGAGAGCAGTGAGGCTAAGAGCGGATGAGTGCAGCGTGAAAGGTGGCACACTTCAGTTGCAGAACCAAGTCTGCCTACCTGTGACGGCACCAAACTTACCACTATAGAAAGTAGTTGCTTTGTCACTTACAAGGTAGGGCCCGCAGGCGAGGCACTTCCCTGTGGGAGCCCCATGTTAGCCTTTGGTGAGATGATCTGTGAGGAAGGATGATCCCCACATTCCTCCTCGGCATCCAAGTTCTATAACTCTGTGCAAATAGACAGGCGCATGTGCAAGGGGCGGCATTGCAGGGAGGGTAAAGCAGATGAGAGATGAGGTATGAAGCAGAAATTTTTGCCTGCCCAGAGCAGTGACATTTCATAAAGAGATTAGGCAGTGACATTAAATAAGTTTTCAAGCCATTTAAGTGGTTAATTGGCCACCTCTATTAAGGAGTTGTTTTTTTGAGTAAGTCTGAGGGTGTCAGTGTTTAAAAAAGAAATCAACGGAAGTGTTGTTTGTTCTTGTCATCCACAACATGTTGATGAAAAACCTGTTTATCCTAGAAAGGAAGGCTAGACAGAAATGACTAACGGGACACTCCTGAAGCAAGGGTGTGGGTAGGGATATTTGGGCTCCCATTGAGGTCTGGGCCCTCCCCTGTGTTAGGCTGACCACTGCCGTTTTCCACACAGGCTCAGCTCAGGCCATAAAGGTCCTGTGGCTGCACCTCACAGATCTCCAGGAGCTCCCAGCATCCCGTCATATGAATCCAGGCAGGTGAGACATGTCCATTGCCACTTTCCTCCCTAAGCTCCAAGACGTGACACCAGCTTCAGCCCCAAGACTGGCATGAACCAGAGAAGCTGCATTTGAAATCATACGTCCCTCACTAGTCAGAACTCAATTCGAACAGGAGG
>NW_026596057.1:11661901-11709027 GCF_907164565.1 Psammomys obesus | reverse complement strand
GATTACATACTGAGCGTTATAAGTAATTCCACACTCACAACACTCATACAGATGGTTTCAATGACATGAGTCTTTGTAGGCTTCATCCCTAGTGACATTAGGCTTCATCCCCTTGGGACTTCTCTCTGGGACAACTAGCCCTTCATTTCTCAAGGACAGAGTCATCTGTCCATTGCTAAGGCTTTATATTTGTCTGCTGGGCATCCTTGCCACTTTCCTTGGGCCAGACAAGCTAACTGACTTGTCTGACCCAGAGCCTCACATGATGAAGCTGGGGTCAGAGAGCATAGACCAGGGAGGTTCCTCTGCACCATGTCCTCTCCTGAGGTCAGAAAGGCTCACCAGAAAAGATGCAGGTGCTGCTGACCAAGTAGATCTTCTAACAAAAAGCTGTGTTTTGAGCCTTTAAAAACTCACCTCTTTGCAAAAGTAAGGCCAAGTCCCCGGAATGCTTTCCACCTTCTTCCTCATTTAATAAATTAAATCTTAAAAGCTCCTATAGCACACAAACCAATCCACCCCTCCTTGTATAGGTCCTAAGACCCCTCTGTGAGTCATTCAAGGAATAGCTCCCAGAGTAGACTTCCAGAAAAGGTAAACAGAAGCTCGGAATAGCAGCACACATTTTCCAGCCAGGGGCTTGGGAGGCAGAGGTAGGCAGATCTCTGTGAATCCGAGGCCATGCTGGCTTACAGTAGGCCAGCTAGGCCTGCATAATAAGACCCTATCTCAAAAGACAAAAGGGATAATAATATGGAAATGACATTAAATATGTTTGAGGGAATTTGAAGCCCTTGAAAAGTATGGCTTCTGGTGAGAGCTGTGTGTATGTGTATAGGGAGGGCCCACTTAGTTTTTCTATTGAATATCACAAGTTATTAATGTGAGAAACAGTCCATAGATACCCCTTCACTAAATATGGCCTTCTGTTGTTGTTGCTCATTTGCTAGTTTTCCAGTCATTTACAAGCGAGGAAACAGAACAGATAGGCAATCTAAACCATGCGTTCACATGAGTGGTTAGCAAGCCCTACAGATTCAGAGGCACCCCTCCAACACTGCCCCTCGGTACTTAAAGCAGAGGCTTTGAGCCTCAGCTAGGGAAGCGCTGGCCTCATTCGGAAGTCTCTCAAATCCAAAACTGTGTGCCTGGCCACTGTGCTACTTCTTCCTGCCTTCCCCGTCCACATCTGTCCATCATACCTTTTGGACCCATTTCCTCCAAGGAGCCTCTCAGAGAGGCTCGGTGCAGATTACACAGTTGCCTGGTTTTTCTTCTGATCCACTGACTCTGCGCAGTCATGGGTAGCTGTCCTCTGTATATGGGGAATGTGAGGAATGGAATAGGAATAGGGAAGGAAGGGCAGGAGGGAGGGAGATAATCTTGAGTTGGAATATATTCTATTTCAGCAATAATTTGAAAAGCTCACTAAGAGGTTCTGTTGCAGGTGAGAGCCAGTGATGGAAGCCCCGTCACGTGGTTTGGCGAATAAGAATATCATGCCTGCAGGGGTGGAAGAAGTTCCTCAAAGCTGCACTGCTGGTTTAGGAATGAGACCCGGGTCCAATATTGAAAATAGAGCTGGCTCTCTTTCTGTCTCACCCGTGTTAGAGGCAAAGTGAAATCTTCAAAGTCTAAAACCTGAGAGTCCCAGAGCTGCTGCTTGAATCCCTCCGTGTATGTTCTGACATTGTTACTATGGACCAGGCACTGATCTAAAGCTCACAAATCCCTGCGTGGCTGACACTGGGTCAGATGACCTCTGCCCTAACAATGGCATGGATTACAGTGTTTGACTTTACCGTGGTGCAGAGCAGCAGCAGTGAGGGGCAGCTTCCACCCGGACACATGATCAGGAGAGGGAACCATCCATGCTCTACCCTGCACTTAGGTGGCAAGTTGTGAGGTTCCATTATTAGGCATTAATATAGTAAATGCATTTTCCATCATCTCAATTTACAGTAGGCTTATCTGAACATAGTGCCATCAAAAGTCAAGGGTCATCTTTATTAAATACATTTTACAGAGGAGACAATTCAGAAGCCCAGTAATGTTCTCCCAGGAAACTCCTAGTGTCTTCTAAATGCCTACAAACATAAAAGCTACCGACTCCACACAGGAGCTGTAGATGCAGGAGGTCAGTCTAGACATCTTTAGGTCAATGTCACTTAAAACAGTGCTGTGAGCCAAGGAGAAATCTCAGCTGTGCAAGCATAAAGCAGAGGAACCTGCTACTGCTCTTTGAGCTTGGCTAAGAGTACTCAATACCTCCTGCTTCTTTCAAGCTGCTGGCTTCTCCTCAGACTGCCTCTCTTCATGGCCTGTGAGTGGGCAGTGGTCATTGATATAGGCAATTCCAAAAAGGTCAAGGGCTGGAGAGAGGGACCAGCAGTTAAGAGCACTTCCTACCCTTGCAGAGGTCCCATCAGGCGATTCACAACTATGTTTCAAGAAGCCCAACTGGCCTCTATGGGCACTGCATACACACGGTATACAGTAGCTCATGCAGCCACATACATGTACACATCAATTAATAAAGTAT
Source organism: Psammomys obesus (assembly GCF_907164565.1). Lineage (NCBI taxonomy): Eukaryota > Metazoa > Chordata > Mammalia > Rodentia > Muridae > Psammomys > Psammomys obesus. Next base: position 11,706,485 of record NW_026596057.1, on the reverse strand, counting down.
TTTTTTCATGCTCATTTCCCTAAGCCCAGGTGAGCATGTGACCACAATTCCCTGTTTTCCCATTTCAGGTCCGATCTCAGCAAAGTTATGCAAGAAACAAGAGGCTTACAAGTCTTTCTGGGTAATGTGTCCCCGGTTATAAGTGCCTCTTCTTCACTTGTAGAAGACAGTTCTCCAAGAATGCCCACCCTCTTCCTCATTCTGACCCTCACTGTCACCTGGAGTTCATCTTCCTGCATTCTGGTTAGGCTTCGTGCTACCAAAACTCACGGAATGCTGCCTTTTGTCTCCTCTCTTTAGGCATCTCCAACTACTTTCCCTAGAATCCAGTATGACTTTGTCACCCATTCCAAATTTTTGCCAACAGCTGACTCCATATTTCAAGGAGAAGCCTTTCCCTGTCACACCTTTCTCTTTGTTTCCTTCCACCAATGTGTCTCCCATTCCCTAAGCCCCAGCTCGCTTTCCAGCAGAGCTTCTGTATATCCATGGAGTAGTTGGAGGCTTGCAAAGCCAAAATAAACTCAGTCCAAGCACACAGAAATCCCTCATCACTATGCGAGCTGCATACTGAGGTGGGGCTGACTATCAACTCTCCATTCTGACCTTCAGTCCTCAATGCATCTCTCTCTATTGGCTTTCTGCCAGGCCTGTCATTGAATCTGAACTCCTAGCCCAAGACCTGCCCTACTTGGGATTTGGCACTGACCAGAATGTAAAATGATAATGTCCTGAGCTGGGCCAAACAACACAGAGCTCTGAGATGTTAGAGATGCAGATGTGACCAGCAAACACATTGTTTCCGGGACTGTGTTTGTAAATATATGAGTTGCCCGACAGCTTGCAGAATTAAATATAGATGCTGCATCACAAACTCGAGCTAAAATAAACTATCTGTTGCTCAATGAATGTCAATAAGTACATTATCCCTTTTGGTAGCATACTCCACGAAACCCACGTCTAAGTTTCTTTCCCCCTTCCTTCCACCTCCATCTTTTTCTTTGATTTCCTCACCCCTGACCCTCACCATAACTCTTCACTGCCCTCTTTCTGATCAGTACTGGTGTAAGGGGAACTGTGGGGCAGGATGAGGAGACAAAGGGAGTGAAATCAGTAAGATCGCTGGAGAAGAAGTGAATATGAAGGTTTACAAGGAAGTCTGGGACCTTATAGTTAACCTTTCAGGCTTCCGGCCTTGAGATATCAACACGTCTGAAAGAATGTGCCTGGTTACCCTTGGTAATTTGCCAATGCCTATTGATGGAAACAGACCTACCCATCCAACACTGTGAGTCTCCTCTTTAGTTCTTGAGCCAAATGATTCTTCTTCCTTTAGGCTGATGTTCACAGACAACCAGATCTTGTATATGAGCCCACCTGTTAAATTAGCATGTATGTTACCTGAATCTGCTGTTCAGACACGAAAATCGGAACCCTAGAAGAATTTCCAAGGCATCTCATTTAGTACTCAGCTGCAAAGGCTTGTTGCTGTGCAATCTTGGATGTGGATGGGAAAAAAAAAAAACAAAAAAAAAACCAAAAAAACATATTTGTTTTCCAGATTCCAGAAGCCACTGCTGTAAGGCATTGGTTCAAAATAAAGAGTGTTTTACATTTAAGACAACTTCTATCTTGTCCTGAGGGTTTGTGTCAGTCATTTTGAATTTATGTAGTTACTATGTTATTCCTATTTTGTTGTTTGTTGTATTGTCCTGTTTATTTTTTAAAATGTGTGTACACTAGGTATGCATTTGAGTTCAGGGGCACATGTGCCATGGGACACCTGTGGCACACGGAAGTTAAAGGACAGTTTTTGGGAGTCAGTTCTCAGTTCTCTCTTTCTACCGTGGGTTCCCATGGTAGAAAGGATTTTTCCCAGGATTTTCATACTCAGGTTGTCAGAGCTGAAAGGCAGGTGGTTTTTACCAGCTGAGCCATCTTAGTTCTTTAACACCAAAATCTTTTCCCATCAAAATGTGAAGGATAAACTTAGCTACAGTGCAGTGATTTGATCATTGCCTAGTGGCCCTTGAGCAAAAATGTTTAAGAGTCCCCAAAAGAGAACAGAAGTAATTCTAAAGAAATTTAACTTGATTCTGACTCTGACTGCTACACATTCCCTAAACTGTTCTGACAAGTGAAACCCTTTGTAAAATGTGGCAGTCATCTTCCAACTTCCTCCCTTTTATGGAAGTTAATAAATATCTACCATCCCTCCAACTACTATTTTCTTTTCATAATTATTTCTTTTACCTTTTGAAATTGTAATTACATCATTTCCTATTTCCCTTTCCTCCCTCCAAACCCTCGCATATACCATTCCTTGCTCTTTTTCAAATTCATGGCCGCTTTTTGCTCAACTGTTTAAGGCTAAGCTTGAACCCAAAAGATAGTGTTTTTTTTTAATGAAGAACATTGCATTTAGGGAGGGTATAAAACTTAATGGAAAGGCCAGGTGGTAATGCTTCCAGCTCTTTGAAAGAAGACTGCAAAACCCTTGCTCTGCCTTTCTTTTGTCAGGTCCTGCTGCCCTGTGTCCTGCCAGGAAGCTTTTACGTCATGACTCTATGATCCCAAGATGACTGGTTTCTGAATAACAGTAAGATTATCTTCTGCCCTGTTGTGAATTATTCCTGTGAGTTTTGGTCCAAATCTCTGGAGAACTAGCATTAAATAATGAATTAGGAATTTTAAATATAAAATTGAAGACCATGCTTCACAAATCTGCTGAAAACAGATATGTAAGACAAAGCCAGCCAATCACTTGCTCTAGTGGCTCTCAACTGAGGAGAGGGGAAGGAAGTTTCCGTTCACAGGGGCCTTGGGTTAGGCCTGCCGACATTTTGTTGTTGTTATAGTTGTTGGACTAGATGGAGCAGGTAGGTCACACGCAGTGGGTTACAAACTCTGATTTATGTCAATGAATTCTAATGAGCCTGCACTGGGAAGAATTTCTGAAAAACTCAAGGCCAACTTTGAAAGGAACTTAATTCATACATGTCTAGGTCCTAGTTTCTAATATCCACAATGGTGTACATGTCTCCAAATTCTACATTTTCTCCATTGCTTCCTCAAAGGCCTCTAGTTACCTGCCCAGCGGGTCCTCAATACCAGCAACAAAGCTAAAGAAAAGTTTTATTAACTGAACACTTATTCTCTACTATGAATGGTGTGAAGCAATTTATGCTCATCAAGGTATGATCAACGCTTGGGGCGAATGAGCTGAAAAGACAGTAAAACATTTTTACCACTTGCCTTCTTCCCTTCATCTTTCTTATCCTAAGTCAGTCAGTCAGTCACTGGGCTTGCATGAGGACAAGGATAACTCATAAAGAATCTATCAAAAGCCAGATGAAGATGGTTGAGTGTGGCAATGGGGTCAGCAACCTTGTTACATACAGTGGGGGTTGGCTATATTGAAGAAATGAGAACCAACCTTCCTTGACCAAAGAAGAGTTATAATTAGGGGATGGATGAAAGCTAAATAAGACTTCTTTCAGAGTCTTGGAATGACAGGTATGAGAGCTAGCTATAAATATAGATCAGAAAATAAAGATTTTGGTAGGCTGGTCGATAAACTAATAGCTGGGTATGTAAAATTGCATATGTATTTCCTATGGATGAAATCTAATATGGTACTCTGGGTTGGATTCTGAGACAGAAATAAAAGATGCTAGTAGAAAAACTTGTGAAATCTAAAACAGCTTATACCAATGATAATGCTAATTTCTAAGGTTTTATTTCATTTTGTCTTATTTTATTTTTGAGACATGCTGGTTGCAAACTTGTTACGTAATTGAGGATGACCTTGAACTTTTGAGCTTCTTGCCTCTGCTTTCTAAGTCTGGAAATTTCCCAGTTTCAATTATGCCATGGTTGTACACTAAGGGAAGCTGGGTGAGGAAGGCACAGAAGAGCCTGGTGCTCTTTCTAACTTTCCTATATATCTAAACATTTTCTTTTTTTAATTTTAATTTTTATTAATTATAATTTATTCACTTTCTCCTCCCCTCTCTCCTCCCTCTCTCCTCCCCTCCCAATCCCACCCTCCACCTAAACATTTTCTGAAATAGATTTTTTTAGATTGACATATATGTGTGTGTGTGTATACACACATATACATTCATTTCCTAGTGTCTGTGGCCATAGGTGTGCCACGTACACTATCTTTGCCAGTTAGTCCCCCTTAGAGCATCCTACCACACTCATTGGCTCCAAACTACTAGTTTTCTACTCGGAGAACTGAATGGTTACAGAACAAGGCAGTTAACACATCCAAGGAGCCCCCAACATCGCTGTGTGATGGAAATGGTGATATGCTGGTAAATTTTTTAACAACTAGATCTGGGTGGGGGGAAGCTATTGTGACATTTGCCAGTTTCCGTGGTGTAAATACTTGTCCCATGTGTTATTCCAAGCTACCAACAGGATGTGAACAGCTCACGGATTTCCTGAAAAATTTCCCTTGGGTTCCCTTAAGCCACAGCTACAGCACAGCAGTGAGAAACAAATTCCCAAAGAATAGTGGGCACATGTCAAATGATCACAAACCTACCTTGGGAAGCCTGCTACCTCCAAGACAAGAAGAGCAGGATCCACCCTGGTGAATGACGTCTAAACACATAAACCTACTCTTAACTCTCTGTCATCTACCTCAACCATCTTGTCTGTCAGTTTGTACGCACAGATACAGATAGATGGGTAGGTAGGAGATAGGTAAATAGATAGTAGATGAAGAAGGGAAAATATATATATATATATATATATATATATATATATATATAACTTGCCAACTAACAGATGAAGAAAAAAATGATGGATTTTGGAGAATCGCTTAACAATCATCACAGTGCTAACCCATTCAAGGAAGAAACAGGTCAGTGCTAAACCAAGGTGATACTTTGATCAGGTTGATGGTGAAATGTCTCCTAATTTCAAAGTGTCCCCGTCAGAATCCAGAGACATTGCACCACACTCCCAGGGTCAAAGTGAACATCATCAATAATAAGACAACACCTTGAGCCACCTGATACGAGCCAGTGAGATCACAGAACTACCATGATATGTTCTGACTACAATATCTTCATGAGGAATGATTTCATGGTTTTCATTTTGTTGCCTTAAGCATATGGACTTTTAGTGAGGGGAGGGGCCAACACAAGTGAAAGGACCTTTCACATCCATCCATTAGGCTAACCACCTCTCTTACCCTCCCTTTAAGTCTTGATAGCCTCTGCTTCAGAACTTAGGTAGATAAATGTGATACAGTGCAGGGTATCATCACTAGGCAAAATAAGCCTGAGTTATTTTCTCTTCTTTCTTATGTTGATAATAAGAAAATGCACAATTCTCTTTCGGCTGTCTTCACACACCTGCATGTCAGAATGAACCAGAACATGTCTGCAAAAGGCTGGGAACTCTGTAGAGGAAAAAGTAGCATACATAAATTTATGTGCATAATTGTTGCCAAATGCTGAAATCATGGTTACTTTCTGTTATTTGTATGTTCCCGCATTTTTAATAGAATAATACATTTTTTTTTTTTGTGGTCAGAAAAAAGGCCTTTCTCTAATTAAGAGAATAAAGGAGAACTGAGTATTAGGAGTGCTCGTCTGTCCTCGTTTTGTCATCTGTAGGGCTCTTGGCAAGACGTGAGTCTAGCTGTTCATACTGGAGAATCTCGGCCACCAACCTGAGCAGCTGCTCAGACCATCTTCCGTTTCAACCACCATAGAATCTCATCCTTGTTTGCTCTGCTTGTGTGAAACAGATCCGGGTTTAGTGTAAACAAACAGAAACACTCCATCACACTCATTCACAAATGTCTCTCCCTCGGCTATCACTGGGCCCCCCACAGCCTTGATGTTCTGCCAATTCTACAGCCCTGTGTTTAGTCAGTCCTTGGCCAGGAGGCCCGTGGGGATGCCCAGGCGGATCCTGGAAATGACACTGGTGACTCAGCAGGACATGGCTTCTGTTTCCTCCATCCATCCCCACTCTGCCCTAATGAGCTGCCCGGAGGCTGTAACTGCCCTCCTGACACCCCAGCTGGTGTGCTGGGCCTTGGGAGCAATTACACATATGCCTTCTGTGCTTGTTGTCCCTGGAAATATCAATTAAAGATGCTCTCGATTCTGTGTTATTTTTTTTTAAATGTCTTCACTTGGAGCACTCATTTCCGTTGCAGGGCCACAGCATAAGGGGTGTCGTTTCTCTGCACACTAAGCAGTGTCACTCATGCTGTAGTCCATGCGAACAGAACCTTTAAGTACATACGTACATACAAGGGGCTCTGCTACTTCCTGCCTTCTACCTCCCAATCCTGAAAATGGTAACAGCCTTAGCTCTTGGTGACACAGTACACTTGCAAAGAAATGGAAACAAACACACGATAAAGAAGTAATAAAGGTATGTGTGTCTGGCCACGTACCTATCTCTATGCCACCAGAACACCACTATAGTAGAGTCCCCTCAGGTAGCAGTTTTCCTGGGATCTGAACCTATGACTGTATAATGTAATAGTGGCTCAGTAATAACTATATATGGTGTCCTGACTTCAGACAAAAGGCACCATTTATTTGAAGAGCAACTTATTAACATGTGGTGGACAAGTTGTTCCCACTGGAAGGAGAGAGAATGAGGAGGGGTAATTGAGCACATTTTTTTTTTACTTTTATTAATTACACTTTATTTACTTTGTATCCCCCCATAAGCCCCTCCTTCCTCCCCACCCAATCCTACCTTCCACCCCCCCTTCTTCATGCCTGCCCTTCCCCAAGTCCACTGATAGGGGAGGTCCCCCTCTCCTTCCTTCTGATCTTACTCTATCAGATCTCATCAGGAGTGGCTGCATTGTCATCTTCTGTGGCCTGGCAAGGCTGCTCCCCCTGAAGGGGGAGGTGATCAAAGAGCAGGCCAATTAGTTCATGTCAGAGGCAGTCCCTCTTCCCATTACTATGGAAGCCACATGGACACTGAACTGCCATGGGCTACATCTGGAGCACAATTCTTAAAATACTTTACCTTTTATTATCATTTGCTGGATTTCCTTGTAATACGAAACCACCCCTCTCTCCTCTGACCTCTGAATATAGTTCTTGAATTTACACTTATGTAGCAGTCTCTGCCACCCCTACTGCATCCCACAAACATCGTGGAGCTTGACTTTGACTACAGTTACTTTCCCATCATCAAACTGAGAAGTTTTTAGTATCTGAGGGTAGTCTTTACTGAGAAATGCTACTTACCCAGGAACTTACAGGGCACCGGACATCATTTCTATTTTATATGCATTGTCTCTTTTGATTTTTTTTAATACAACCAAAGGCACTCTTTTCCTAAGTTGTTTTCTCCTTGTGGGGTGATGAAATTGAACTGCTCAGTGGGTAAGTTAGCTGCCCTGGGTATTAGTACTTTATAACCGGCATCGGCTATCTAAGCCAAGAACCCAAGCTATGGCCGCTAGGTTCTGTTCTCCTCCATCCTCTTCTCTCAGATCACTCTGTGATTCTGCAGCTGTTGGCGTGGCTGGCCCCTCCACGCTGAAGCTTCCCTCCCTTCGCTTCTGTAATTCTGCCTTGTCTTGCCTCTCTCTCCAAACTCAGCACGCTGATCAACTTGATAGCTCTAAGTCTACATCTGTTATTGGAAGTCTGTTTTAAATCAGTCCTGGGAATGGCCTTGAGGGAGCAGGGAAGGAGAAGCACCTCCCCTCACCCCTCTAAAACCTAAATGTTGCAGAGAAACACCAGGGACAGGGAAACAATATCTGCGAGCAGCACCTGAAATTCTAGATGTGCTGGCCAGGAGGTACCTTGCTTTAGAGTTCAGTGCATGGCTATAAGAAATCAGTTTATGTAGCCAATTGATAGTGGATTTGGCATTATATTCTGTGTAAATTTTCTTCACTATAGCACAGGGATTCTTGATCAAGCATCATTCTTTCTAAAAAAAAAAATCTGATCTCTAGCAAATACCAATGGAGAGATGGAGAGTTATCACTCACATAGGACTTACCAGGAGTCCATGCTCATGTACCTGTGTCTTGCAGCCATGTTTATTTTCAGCAGCTTAACTTTTTCCCTTAAATATTTCTGCTTTTACCCTCCTCAATCACCTTCCTCTTTAGGCTCAAAGGTATCTCACAGTCTGACCATACGCAATCTTGTTTTCTTCCAAGTCGTTAGCTACTTGGGCTCTGGGTAGCATCCCTCTTCCTCTTTAGGGGCTATTTTCAGCAGGATATGAAGGCCATTAGTCAATCAATAACTCTTTATTTAGAAAAGGGGCGGGGAGATAGAAACCTGGAGTTTTTAATTCAGATCTAGCAACTCCTGGGGCATTATCAGGAGCAGTCTAAAAATAAGCCTTTGAAAAGCACCCATAAACAAGAGCAGCTTGCTGCAGGTGGGAGCATTCACTGAATTCTCCTTCTCTTGTGGTCCTTGTTGTCTTCCTCTAACTCTCTAACATCACAGGTATTAACTATTGCTTTGGGCATTTTGTTTCTTTTGTTCCTGACTCTTTTCTCTTTTCTCCACATGTCTCTTAGATATGGATTGAATTCCCAGCCATCGGTGTGTTTCTATCTCCCAACACCAAATATATCCATCCCTGTATGAAGCCCTGTATTAAGCCAATGAAGACACACTAGGCATCTGTAATACACCTTTTTCTTCTCTGTTTATAAAAGTGTCTCCCAAAGAGTCAGCACATGCCAAAAGTCCTTTGTGCTTCCTCCAAACTTTGGAGGACGTTATCATTGGTCTTTTGCTACCCTTGGCTCATTTGTCTCCACACAGACAGTAATGACACTGCCCTTCTGGCAAGTGTGTGAATGAGGCAAGGGCTGTGATAGCTTAGCTTCAATGCCAATGCTATGGCATCTAAAATAATGTATGAAAGTTTCAACCATATGACATCAGGATCCTGCACCACCTTTTCATCTAGCAAGGCTACAGTTATTTTGACTATTAACATGAAGATTTGGTTACAAAGATGTCTGCTGATTGGTACTAGGGAAGTTAAAGGGCCAGTGATAAGACCTTCTGTTTTCAAGGCATATAGTATTCATAACCAATTCTCTTTAGCAAGTTTCCTCCAAGCTCTAGCAGCTGGAAACAATAGTAAAGGTTATTATCTTTCTCACAAAATCTTTAGGATGAGGGTTTTAGGAGTTCTTGGCTCTTGGTCTTTCACAGAATTCTTGTCTTAATGGGGTGTAGCCATCTGAAGATTTGACTGGGATAGGAGGATTTGTGTATTAGTAGCACATTATGGGCTTGTGTTGGGTGTTGGTAGAAGGTCTCTGTTCCTCTTCATGTAGACCTTTCCACTGAGCTTCTTGAGGATTCTCACAAAATGGAATCTGGCTTCCTTCATAGCAAAGTGTCCCCAGAAACAGCACTGTAGAATCACAGTGGTGTTTGAGAGCTAGCCTTGACGTCATACTCCATCATTTCTGTCTCATTTATTGTTCACACAAACAAGTGCTACTGTGTTTGAAAGGGGACTACACAAAGACATAAACACCAGAGAATGAACATCACTGAAGGACATCTTGAAGGCTAGCTATGACATATGAGGTTGATATCGAGGGAAATATTCCCCTGTCTCTCTGATCACTGATATGTGCTTTGCCCATTCTAGACTTTTTTTCTCTTTGACATCTGTCTGTCTGCAAAGGATGGGCATTCTGCCTTCTCTGTGTAAGGCAACAAACAGCACAGAAAGCTCTGCCTCTGCTGTGCTGTGAAAGGTCTGCAGGGCAGCAACAGGAAGCCTCGTTTGGTCCTGATTTTGTTCTCGATCTAGGTCACATTCTGTGCTTATTCTTTTTGGAGATGAAGCTCATCTTTCCTTGTGTCTCATTTCCCAGGTGGATCTCCAGTGTAGAGATGAGGAAAGAAGTGGCATTTGTCCTCACCTCCAACATAAAAAAATCTATTTCTATTTTATTTAGTGATCATTATAACAGGGGGGAAGTTCAAAATAACCTAAATATCAAATAATAGATGACTTGAGCAAATTATAGTATAGCTATACAATCCAGTGCAATGCATTCATTTAAAGGTATTTTTATTCAAGAATATTCAATGATACAGAACATTATTGAGTGTATATGAATGTAAAGATATAGGTTATAAAACAGCATGTGTGCTATTGTTATAGTAAAAGTATATTTAACAAATCCCTCACCATTAAAAACCATATATATATATATATAAAATATAGCCTAATGGAAAAATAGCCTAATGGAAAAGGATACACACATCACACACATACTTGTAATTCTTCTCATTGGTAAGTATATGAAGTAATTAAAATTCCCTTTATCACAATCTATTTTCTCCAAATTTCTAATATTTCTCAGTCATCACCTTTGCTATGAGAAAAACATTCCACATCTTTGTTTGAGCCTCAATTAAATGTAGCTGGAGTTTCCTGCCAGGCTTTATTAGGGAGGGAAGCACACGTCTTAGAAACTGCAGCTCAACTGTATGAGTTCATTTCCCATAATTGACTATCATCTTTATTTTGAAACTTCCTTACTTTTGTCTTCTTGTTACATACCTAATGTTTTGGAGTGGTGTGTAGGGTTCTGATTTCTCTATGGCTACTTCTTGCATTCTCATACTATATCCAATCAATATAGTGTTATTGTGTATATAATATAGTGTCAATATACTATATCCAATCAATATCCAAGTGTTGCTGTTCCTCAAGGGTCAGTTCTAGTCACTCACTGTATATGCAGTGACCAGGAGACATGTCCCACATCCATGGATTCAGAATGTAGTTAGAGGACATGAACTCATACCTTTAAGCCCTGACCTTTCTTCTGTACTCAGATAAACGATATGTTACTTGAGTGCATAAATTAAGTAAACATCTTGGGAACATCCTCAAAATTAACCCTAAACCAGGTTCATGATGTCAAGTGGTTTCCTGTCATACTAAGGGCCAAAATAAGCCATCTGTTCTTGGGGTTCTCAATCTTATGTATATATTTGAACAGTTTAGAAAGATTTTTTTTTTAATTTTCCTTTCTTGGACCCTCCCCCCTCAGACATTCTAGTTTTAGATATCCAGGATCAGGGCATAGAGTAAGTATATTTTTAAAGCTCCCAATATTTTTAAACAACTGTGAACGTTGAGTGCCACTGATCTACTTATTTGACAGAAGCCCATTAGTATTTTTGATTATCTCCTTCTTCCTTGCCCCTTAAATGCAACCCATCACCAAGGTCCATCAGTTTTTAACTCTGAAACGTTTCTCACATGTGTCTGCAATTCTGTGTCTACTGCTACTACCTTATGCTACACTATAATTTCTCATCGAGGCTTTGAGCATGTTCTCTGCTCATTAGATCTGATCATGTCATCTTCCTGGCTCCTTCTGCTACTGATTCACCTTGAGGTGACCCCCAAACGGCTTGACCCCATTCTAATTCTGTGTCTTTGAGTAACAAGTAGGACCTGTGACTTGCTTCTAACCAACACAGTACAGCACAGGTGATGGATGTCACAATTATATTGCATACTATAAGACCCTCTTTTAGCAGACTCTACAGGCAGAGACTCTCTTGCTTCCTTTGTAAAAAAAACAAAACAAAACAAAACAAAAACTCTGTACTGAATATCTGTGCTGAAGATGATGTAACTTGTAACTGCAGGTGGGCGCTAGGATCCAAGGGAAGCTTCTGGATGATAGTCTGGAAGAAGATGAAACCCTCAGACCTATAACTAAAGGATATAAACTCTGCCAATAGCCTGAAAGATCTTGGAAGTGATTCTTCCTTAGCCCAGCTTTCGAGAAAGAATGAACCCCAGCCTGTACCTTGATTGCAGCCAGCCCTGTGGGTTTCTGAGTAAAGATCTAACTAAACCATGCATGGACTCCTGACCCATAGAAACTACAAGATTATTAATGTGTGTTGGTTTGAATCACTAGAAGTGTGGTGATTTGTTATGCACCTATAAGGAGTACTATCCCATGCCCATCAGTCATCTAATGGCATCCCACCCTGCATACACATTTATAAAAATCATTACAATGAATCCAGAGTTACGAGTGGCTGCCCACTCACTTATTTCTCCAGCCTCATACATTCTACCTTGCTCTGCAAATCACCCACACAGATCTTCTTTAAGGGCCTCAGTCATGACATTATCAATGTTTTGTTGTGTCATTTGTCTCTTACTCAACCCACAGCTCTAAGTCCCAACATCACTTATCTAAGAAAGCCTTCCTTTAATCTCTCTGTCAGGGTTAAATTCTCAATTACAGCCCTTGACAATATGTCTCTTTTACTCATGGAACTGGTTCATCGTAATTTTACATATTTGTTTGGGTTGTTGTGCTGTCAAAGTCTGTCCTCCGTGTTAGTCTGTGAGTGGCACAGAGGCTCCAACTCTAACTACTTTGGCTCATCATTTTATTCTTAGCCCTTTAAATGTAAAGTAGTATATAAGAGATGCCCGCATTACTCCTTAAATCAGTGGAAAATGAATTAAGTGTGGTTCTTACTTCTTCATACATTAAAACTGGATATCATCCCATCCCAGACATCCCAATTAGAACAACGGTGTGAGGCTGACGCCTAGTTCAATGTCAAGCATGGAGCACCAGACATGGTCTAGATGTCAGGAAATTCTTCTCCCATCAAATACTCAACACTTCCTGCTCTTTAAGCAAAGTGTTTCTAGTGATCATCAGCTAGGTGGGAAAGAGCATGTTACCACCCAAGGCTGCCAAGAGAACAATTCAAAATCTCTGACTTCCAAAGACTAGCAGACTCATCTCACAGGCTCATGGGAAACTGGAGAGCTATTCTACCTTCTCTTTTATTAAAGAAACAGTTCTTTATGATACAACCGGTGAATGTGAAATTGCCTGAGAAATCCCATTCAAGCCTATCCTAATAAAAGATACATTAGGAGAAAATAAAGCATAGGTATAGATGCATCAACATGAGTTTAACTTTCTGCTGCTCTTGAAGTTCCAAGTTCTGTTCAGTGTGTGTTTTATATAGTATGTGGCACTGTATATATCCTTTTCAAATTTCATACTTATACCACAAAATGTTGAGTAATTGCTATTTGTTAAGTACTAATTAACTGTGACTTTGATTTTATAGTGCTTACATTTTAGTGGAGAGCACACGGAGCAAACATCAATAGCTAAACATGAATGATGCATCAAGGGGGAACAAGGGCCATGAACAGCAATGCAGGGAACAGGGACAGACGTCAGTGGTGGAGAGTGCTGTCACACAGAGACTCAAGTATAAGTTGTATTTCAGCAAAGACTTGAAGCAAGTGAGGTAGAGTCCCAAGAGAGGATGAGGACAATCAGAACATGGCAACTCAAGGCCGGAGTCTTGAAGGCAAGTGACTCTGGCTCTGCTTGTCTCAAGAATTACAAAGAGACCAGAGCCTCACAGAACACTGAGAGGGACAGTTGGAGGAGATGAGATCATTTACTTAGTGGTGACCAAAACTTTTTAAGCCATGCCCCTGCAAGGATTTAAACTTTGTGTCTAATCTGAGTGTGACATTGTGGAATAGAAGGCTTTCTCTGGCTGTTATTTTGAGAGCAGATTCTAAAATGTCTGAGGTGAAAATAGAAACCAGTTGCTGGTTCAGAACACTGGGTCAGATAAAAGACGATGGTGCCTGGAACTGGAAGGGCAGCTGGGAGGATGTTAAAATGGATTCTCTACAGATGTTATGCATAGAACCACTGGTATTTGCTGGCACAGTGGTGAGAGTATAGACAAAGAAAATAGTGAGGGCACGCTCTAGAGTTAGGTGCATTTTTTTCAAAAGTAGACATTCTCCAATTTTTTCTCACCCTGCTTTTATAGGATATGAAAATCTTCTCAGGACATGTTTGAATCTTAAATTTTTTAGCCTAAATACAATTTTAAAATTAGAATGCTAAGAAGTTCTTTTCAGCTTGCAATTGCTAGCTGCCTTTTACATCCCTATTGAAGAATCCGGGGTAGGGCTTCATCTGTACCACGCTGGACTCCACCTGAATACAAAGGAGATCCACATCAGATGCTGCCAGTTACTAAATATGGGAATGAATCCTTAAAATAGCCTCCATTCCAGTCTGCCCGGACACTTGGGGGAGGACTCACCTCATCTCATCCCGTCTCTGAGATCTGAGCCTCAGAAGTAGATAACCTGACAGCAGCAGACAGGCTCTCTCTATGTTAGTCTCGTGCTGGGCAAAGTTGCTCCTACGTCACACTAAAAGTGCTCCATGTAGGTCGCCAACGTTGGAAACCAAATCTATGAACCTGCTGCAAATAGGTCATTGGTTTTCCTCAAATCTGGCCTATGCCTGTTCTCCGTAAGTGAGTTATCTTCCTGCCTAGTGTAGAAGTTTCGGACTGCAGCACTGGGGAGCAATAAGGCAGAATACAGCAAAAGACCTTCAACCATGGCTCTCCCCCAACCTCTTCCTTCAGTGCGCAAAACATCTCTATGGATTATTTTTTTTCCTTTTCCTAAAATATTACTCCAGGGACAAAAATAGAATGCAACATCCATGTGAAGCTTGTGCATGTTTTGTGTAACTATGAGGCTATATTTCTTATCAGAATTAGGAAGGGAAATGTCAGACACAAGGCATGCCTCAGAGGGGAGAAAAGAAAAATAAAAATAGCCTTCCTTTCTTTTGACTCTCACAAACCAGGAGTCCAAATTGCCAAATTCAAAGGGCATCTTGCAAGCCAACCCTCATCTTCCAGCAGGGTGTGATACTGATGCAACCTTTTTTTTCTCTTTTCTGAAACATATTCTTTCACTGAAAAACTGTGGAAATGTTAGGGGTGGGGAGAGATTTCTCTTCCCTTATGCCCACTGTCCCCAGCCACTGCACAAGCATGGTCTTGGTTCTTTTGCTCCTGAAGAAGAAATAAGACTTGAGTATAGAGCAAGCAGCTAAGGTTTACTTCAGCAGGGAAGTAAGCAAAAACTGGAAGTAAAGGCACGCTCCAGAGTGGAAGGACGGACACAGCTGAGGGCCGGTGGCAAAGCCACCAATATTTTGGAATGGCAGCCTGAGCAGACCAATACACATTTTTCTTGACTATTTTAAGGGCACCTTTACACAGCAGGAGACTAGCAGATGATGATTATTTGACACTAATTGGTTATAACCGGGGAAAGGAAGAGAGTACATACTAGGAAAGAGGAAAGAGAGACCACAGAACCCCATAGAACTGATCCAAGGCACTAAACCACCAAGCAATACAGTGGAAAATGAGAAGGAAGGGCATGTGCTAAGAGAGAAAGATAAGAATTAATGCTACCTTTTACCATGTCTGTCATGCCCACCCTTCTTCACTCATGCAATGCTCTCCTCCCTGGAATCGTGGAGACTTTCTTTGCCTCCAGTTCAGTCTGTTTGAATTACATCCATGAGATGCAAGGGTATGTACAGAGAGATAGCTACCCACAAAATTAAGAAGTTTACTAGTGGAAGGGGCCAAGGATACCTTGCCCTTGATCTTTCCTGTAAGCTCTGTGGGAGGGAGCTGACCATAAACTGTAATTGGCTGCATTTGGCTTAGTTGTTTTTCCCAGAGTCCTAGCCTTCTGTTTACCCAGCCAGCTTAGCTACCTCACATTCAGCTGCAACCACTCTTATTTCCCCTTCTCAGTGTTCCCCAGTCCTAACATTTGCTTTAACCTTGACTCACAAGTGCTGAGAAGACTCAGAAAGACCACAAAAGGAAAAAAAAATAAAATAAATGCTTCCTCTGATCCTGGACTCTTTAATATCCTTTCTCTGGCTAACCTGTGCCTGCCATCTGCTTTCCTTTGTCCATCAATCATTTGGAAAGGGCTAGACACCAGGCTGGCATATTCAGAAGATTTGCTCTCTTCTTCCCAAGGTTTATGAAATCACACAGTATTCTCTGTGACCTATTCGGCAATATCTCCCAATTTTACATCTCAAGCTAAGGGCTGTGCTCACATCTGAGCTCCAGAGCTGCATACACATGAACCAGCATTATTGAATTTGCTGAAAAATTAAATAGCACCGCATGCTCATTGCAATAAGTAAAACAATACCAAGGCTTAAGGGAGCTGTAATTATTTCTTCCTCCCCTCTCTGGTTTCACTAGTCTGAATAAGGAATGGTAAGCATTTAATAAGTGTCTTTATGCAACTTGCTCCATCCACTGGAATGTAGATGTCTGCTTACATATAATATATATGTAAACAAGCTTATGCAAATCTCCATAGGCATCATAATCCTGACGCATTTTAGATTTTGAACCAAACTGCTGTTTTTAGTTCATTTTCTTTGCTTTGAACCTGGAATCATGCAATTGCTTGGTAACATATCAGTCTATTGCCTCCTTAACATTACCATTATGTTCACTCCCACCCTTTAACCTTCAGAATTGTTCTAAATTGAAAGATCTGTTTACAAATCTTCATTGTTTCATTGGCTTTTCATTTTTATACAGAAAGTTTAGACCCCCATTCTGTACATAAGAGGGCCCTCAGAATCTGACTTCAGTGTCTCTAGCTTTAGTTCTCGTCTTACCCTTTCATTTCACATGTCTTTCCTTCTCATTTCCCACCCTATTCACTCAGTGCTTCTGATGGATCCATGGTCTCTCTTTCCTCTCTCCTATTGGGTACTCCCTTTCTTCTCCTGGCTTATGACCAATCAGTGTCAAATAATCATTCTCTGCCGGTCTCCTGCTGGGGAAATCTGGCTTTAAAAGAACCAAGGAAAATGTGTATTGGTCTGCTCAGGCTGCCATTCCAAAATACCGTAAACTGGGTGGTTTAAACAACAGAAATTATCCTCACACTTCTAAAGATGAAGAAGTCTGAGGTCAAGATGCTCTTGGTTTCTGAGAAAGAGCTTACTTTTTGCAGAATGCCGCTCATGGTTTCTTCTTCATGTGACACAGAGGGGATAAAATAGATTCTTCTTTATCATCTATCATTCTATCATCTATCTATCTACCTATCTATCTATCTATCTATCTATCTATCTATCTATCTATCTATCTATCTATCTATCTACCTACTTACCCATCCATCCATCCATCCATCCATCCATCCATCCATCCATCCATCCATCCATCCATCTAAAAGACAGCCCTTTGGGCACATCTATGAAGAAATGTATGCATTGGGTTAATTGAGGTGAAAATACTGACTCTAAACATGAACATGTGTGGCACCATCTCATGGGCTGGAGTCCCAGGCTGATTAAAAGAGAGAGAGAGAGAGAGAGAGAGAGAGAGAGAGAGAGAGAGAGCGCTAAGTGTCAGCATTTATTTCTGCTTCCAGACTCTGGACATGCCTCACATTCCTGCTTCCATGCCTCCCCTGTCATGGTGAACTCTACCCTCAAAGACTGAGTCAAAATATCTTCCTTCCTCAAGTTGTTGTAACAGTACCTTATCATAGCAACAAGAAAAGTAACTAATACACCTCCCATTGGGGGGTAAAGCTCCAACATATAAAACCAGGGGTTAGGAGAGGCATGGCCAGTCAGTTCCTCTTTATCAGGGTTGTTTTCCTCTCCCAGCACAGACATCAAGAGTGGATACTTTGAGTCTTTGTTATTCTGGCTTGAATGCTCCTTTCTCTGTTCAGTGATTTTGAACTGATCATTTTTTTTAATATTTATTTAGACAAATTTTTATTTAAAAATTTATGAAAAATTATTTTATAACATGTAATACCTCCATAAAGTTGTCATTTATTATAAATACTAAAATATTGTTTTTCTTTTTTTTTGTATTTTATTTTTTTCTTATCAGTTACATTTTATTAACTCTGTACCCCAGCCGTGTCCCGATCCCTCATTCCCTCCCAGTCCCTCCCTCCCTCCCTCATCTCCACCGTGCCCCTTGCCAAGTCCACTGATAGTAGGAGCTCCACAAGGACCAAAGATATCTGGGCACAGGGTCTTTTCTGAGACTGACATGCAACCAAGGACCATGTATGAATGTAACCTAGAACCTCTGCTCAGATGAACTGATCATTTTAACAATTTGCTTCAGCTTTATTTTTGAGGTGGTATCAACCAAGCGTGCACATCACAAGCAACCCAAGCTGTATTAAAATTCTGAAGCCTGCCCAAGGGCTTCTCAGACAGAAAGTCTAGGTTGAGGCCTGAGGATCTGTATTTCAACCAAGCTCCCAGGTGGCAGTGATGCTGTTGTTAGACTCACCTACTAGAGTCACCTACATTCAGAGGACCTCTTTCCTATAACTAGATAGGAAGACACTAGCCTCTACTTCATACATTTGTCATTGGAATGGTTCCATGAGTGCCAGGGCACAGTGCTCAGGGCAGGGCCTGACTATGCTATTAATAATTGTCTAATAAGTGTTGGATATCATTATTAGTCTCTGCCTGGCAAAATGTTGGCCATTTATCACCACTTCCCTTAAATTTCAGTTTTCTGGAGTAGGCTTCTGGTATTCCCTGGGAGAGTTTCAGCCTTTTTATTTTTTAGTTTTCCTGTCTTCTTACCCTATAAATTTTATAAGTAGGGTCTTTATGTGCATACTTGTATGTTCCACCAGCTGGGCTTTAAGAGGTAAACTCTGTTACATATAATATATGGAAAGGGTGGTAGAAAGGCTGCCTGGTAACCATATATTGAGTGAGATTATAATATATGGAAAGGGTGGTAGAAAGGCTGCCTGGTAACCTGGTACCAGAGTATATCCAGGACTGGCCAGACACATACTGACACTATTACTGTCATTTACATTTCACCTAAATTCTAGATTGAATTTTTTTATTTTATTTTAAACTATGCCATTACATAGGCCTCTCTTTAGACCAATCAATGCACAACTCTCAGGCCCAGGGCCTAAGCTCTAGAAATGTCCAAGTTCCTTAGGTAACTTTAAATGTATGCGAGAGGGAATACTGAGCTAGGGAAATGCAATCCACTAAAATGTGCATCCCATTCAACTTTATCAGTTGTCTACTCTTGACCATGAATGTGTCTCTCTTATCCCACTATAAACTGCCAGCTTTGAGCAGTTCTGAAAAGGGGTAAATAGAGAAATTAGCATTTGTAGAGCACTTTACAGTTTTCAAAGCACTTTTATACTCAGTGTGTCATCAAAATCTTAAAATAACCCAGTGAGGAAGGTATCATTCTTTACAGATGCTTTGAGGCAACAACTCGGGGGGTGGGGAGGAATACACCCAGCCCTTTTAAAGGAAACAGCAAATCAGCAAAATGCCATCTGCAAGGCTTTTGTTTTCCTGCCCTCTCTGTCGTCGATGGTGCTACCTACAGGCCTTCTTGGATGCTCCT
The DNA here is from genome assembly GCF_907164565.1 of Psammomys obesus. Classification (NCBI taxonomy): domain Eukaryota; kingdom Metazoa; phylum Chordata; class Mammalia; order Rodentia; family Muridae; genus Psammomys; species Psammomys obesus. Next base: position 11,687,154 of record NW_026596057.1, on the reverse strand, counting down.
CCAGGACGTGGGCCCTGCATATTTTTCTCCACTTGGCTCTTGGTATGCCTATTTCCACGGCTGGTCAATGACTTCTGTGTTGCCCTTTGGCATCCAAGATTGGCTTGGCTCTTTGCCAGCTGCTTTTCAGGAACTGATTCCCTCCTGCCTTGTGGGTGTTGGTGTTGGTTTGATTTCATTTACGCTTAGAGGAATTAAATTACTTGCTTACAGCCACAAAGCCAGTGAATGGCAGGCCTGGGATTCAGACCCAGATGAAGAAAGAAACAACACAAGGGGATTTGATGCTTTGAGACAGGGTGGGTACTGAAGAGGAAGAAGAATGCTGGAAAGGAAAGGAGGGCAAAGGATTCACAGGTCACCCTTTTCAAGTCTGCCTGGGGCCCCCACTGAACTGCAGGCATAAGCAGAAACAGTACTTTAGGAAATGTTCTGGAATGAGAACAACCGAAAAAGGAAAATCTTGAGCCTCAAAGGAGTCTTGCAGATTCATCGTTTTATTCCAGGGTTGCGACCATCACCCAATAATCTTTTTGGAACTGCCTCCAAAGTCATAAGCATGTTTCTGTAAATATGATCAATAATAGCAAGTATTTGCCCTTTGAGGGAATATTTTCTGTTTATACAAAACGTCATTTGGAAGCACTCATGAGAAGTCTGATAGGGGAGAGTGAAGATGAAAAGGGCTTGTTTAAGAAAGCCCAGAGCTGTAGAGTCCTCAGGAGAGCCAAGTATAGCCATAGACCTGTCTATATTGCTTGTCATATAGTATATTACCAATTGGTGTTTGATGAAACAAAGTGATGAATAAGTGAAAATTGTTTTTATGATACCCATGAGCTGAATCCTAAAAAATTGCACAACTACTTTAACGAGTAGAATGTTATCTGAGAGCATGTCGGCTCCTTCAATGGGACTAGAAACTATTGCAAGGCCGCGTGTTACTGGGTCGTGCAAAGCATAAGGTGTGTAATTTGCATGCATGCACACACATTCACATCGCACAAGTGCACATACCGCATTGTCGCTTAATACTCCTACGTTTTCTGTCCATTTGTAAATATGTATGAGATATTCATATACATAAGGAAAGAGAGTTAAATCTTCTTAGTCATGGGTAGCTGTTCAGGAAGGAGAGAAAAATGAAGGCTTATTAAAAATCAAAAAGGGACAGAAGGAGATTAGATGCACTGAGTGGTTAGACACAAGGTTTTGCCTGCAAATTACAAATGCATCTCACCCCATCACTCATGCTAGACAGATGAGCGATTTTTGTGTATTTTTTTTTTTTAAATCTTATCCATTAAAAAAACAACGTGTGTTTTTCAGGCTGAGTCTAGGATGTCACACAATCCTAGGTCTAGACTTGGGTTCTCAGAATCACCTTATTGGAGAAGAGTATATCCTTATCTATCCTCCTTTGTATTGTACATGAAAAAAATGTGAAAGTGAAATAACTTATGAGAAGAGCCAGGACTAATAACATCTCATAGAAAAAAATACTTTAGGGTATCTAATGGAAGAGAAAATGTGCTTTCTTACACCTTATTTAAAAATGATTTTGGGGAAAAACAGACACAAAAAAATAAACATTAAACTTCTTCTGCTCTGAATGATGATAAAAGATAGACTCTGACCATATTATTGCCTTCTGCATGGTACAAATGATGATCTACATGTGCAAAAATCTTGTAAGTATCATTAGCACCTACTTCAAGAATCAATACTTTCTAGTCCTAATTCTCGCATATCCATGGTAATAGAAGCAGGCAAAAGTTGAGAGACATGGCCTGGGACACAAGAGAGATGGGTTCTAGTTGCAGCTTTCACCAATAATTAATTGTATAGCCCTCATTCCTCTAAGTGATTTACTCCCTGAACTTCAATAAAATGAAGTAGAGTGACAGAAGCAGATGATGGCTTGGTCTCTGTCCTACACCCATGGGCTGTATAAATACAGTTTCACCATGCAAGACCATGAAAGACAAGCACAAAGCCACATGGTTCTGCAAAGGCCCATGGCAATCACTGCTGTGAGGACCTCTGGTCTTGGTGAGGGTACCTATTGGGCACAGTAGACTTTGCTATGTTGAGTTCTAACTCAACATGATGCTTTAGTGGGCATGGCTCAGGTTCAGAAGGGGGAACGCATTTATTTCCTTCTTTGTGTGAGGAGAGACAAATAAAAATTTTGTTAAATCACTCAACAAGGGGAGAGAAAGAATGTCATGCAATTATTTGGTTCCTGAAGGTTCTTCTAATTGAATTACCACAGACGCCTGTTGGGCATTCCTGGCCATGTCCCCTGTAATTCCATTAGTGTTACCTCTGTGGATACTATAAATGCCATTAACATAAGGCCAATATTTGCTTTCAATAGATAACACAGATGATTCTGTCTAATTGTCTCTCTAATCCCTCCCCCTCACAGACTGGGAAATGGCTTGAAATTGCTCAAATCCAGTCTTTTTTTTTTTTTTTTTTCTGCTGATCAAAACTGCTTTGAAAACATGACAGTGCTGTTGGGGAAATTCAGGCCCTTCCAGTCACCCATTCTACGGTTTGGGCTACAGTCAAGCGGTTGGTGGAATGAATCAATGATAGTGAAATATCCATCACTTGGACAAGAAAAGGAAAAGGAGACAAAAATTTGCTCCATTTTGTATGGTCTTCTCTGCAGGCACAACATATGCTTTAGAGCCCAGGGAATTTTCTACCTACAAGGCCTTTCTAGGTAGCAGTTTGTTACTATTGGGTAGTTACATTCAGTGCAACGGGCTCACCCTGACGCCCTTGCAACCTGGCTCCTGTTTTTGGTCAAGCCTTAGTTTTGCTTGAGTTGTTCAATCTTGAGTCTTTCTAACCCTAGTGTTTTTTTTTTTCCAGGCTATTACCTGATCTACTTTATGTTTTCAATTATCTGATAGCTCATTCATTCTTGCATGCAGGCTGAGCAGGGTAAAACCTGATCTACTCTGTCCTTGTTCATTGCTACAGTGAGACAGCCATGGGAAGGCTTGGGTAACATAAGTTTTAAGTGTTCCTCAAATTTCATTTACTCACGTTCTCATACACCACTATAAAGAAGCCAAAGGTGAACATAAGGTCTGGCCATTGGTCAGTAGTAGTAATAAAAGTTGAAACTCAGTTGTATGAGGGATATGAGTGATGTTATTAATAAGACTAGAGCTAATATGGGTTCATTTCCTTTCACAAACACGAGCATTGCAGCAATGGGGATGGAGAAGGATAAGTTAGCCTGAATTTGGGAGCAGAAAGCTTTTATAGCTGGTCTCTCTTGTACTACCTTTATTTCTGCAAATCATTTTCTTTTTGGACTAATACAGAATTTCAAGGTCTATTCATCTATCACATAAAAATCCATGTATTTACATAGATGTGGGCTTCCAACTATACACTGAGAGGTGTGAGCTGTCGACAAAAGAACCTAGGTCCCTTGTCTATCTACATTGCAAAGATCCATCTTTACAGAGTTTCAATGAGAACAGCCTTAACTTTAGGAGTTTGGTGACAATTCCGAGGATTCAAAGATGAGAAGTACAGAGAGGACATGAGATTTGCAGAGACTCCGATTATGTCTGCTTGCAGCAAAGCAATTATTGGCATAATCACTCCACTGTGAGAATGAACTCCATGCTCAAAAGTTGTTCCCCATTATTTTCATTACTCCATTGATTGATGCCGCTTTAAAACCTATTTGAAAGAAATATGGTCTTTCACTGTAATCTTTTATTCTTTAATGTAAGGTTAAAACATGATTTGTATTATGGAAAATGCAAGAAGAATGACATACTTAATTTCAATAACACAGCAAGTAAATTTGATATTTGTAAATAGACTGATCATTGAGCCTGTGCAGCTTAAAATGAGAAGCTAAAATTTTTTCCAAGTTTTGCTGTGTCCAATGTGTGTGCTTTGCGTACACATGAGAGGTAAAAGACCATAAATCATATGAACAAGATTTAGAAAGGGACCGACAGCCCATTGAATCCTATGATCCCTACTATAGTTAGTTTTCATCCTGATACTTCCCAGGATTATATGTAATCTTAAATAATGCATCCCTCAGAGGACTGTATCATAAGTAAGAGGCAAAGCTGGTCACTAAAAAGCCTTCCCAACCCAAGCCTGGTGACCCTTTGAAAATTCATCCCAGAGTGAATTTGTGCAAACTACCAATTGTTCCATCAAGACGTGGATTCTACCATTGAGACTTGGGATATATAAAGAAATGTTTTGTGAGTGAGAAGCCAATGGACACAGCTTTCCTGAGCAGGACAACGATTTCTGGATCCTGGTCAACGGCCCTCCCAGAACCTTAACAACATAAGAAGGTGTTGAAGTAATTCTCTTGTCTAAGGAAGGAGGTGGTGAGCTTCAGTGCAATCATTTAAGAAGCCATTCTAAGAACAAGTAGCATTTATGGGCTAGGCAACACTGTGAAGGGCAGAATTAATTCGTTTAATCCTTACTATCGCCCACAAGGAAGACACAATGATTTTCTATGTTCACATGAGGAGCTTTGGAGTTATTAAAATGATAACCATGGTCACAGAGCTAGTGGGGCCCAGATCTGAAACCAGGCATTTTGACCCTAGGGTCTATTCCTGTTCACTGTATCTTACCATCTTTCCTTGTGCCCAGATCCAAGTGGCATTCTGAGATTTGCTTCCCACTCTACAAATGGGGGAAAAAAAAATTGAAGGTCCACCAGAGAAGAGGAATTAACAGAAGGGCCCACTCTGCCAAGCTGCTTCAAATGGGGATCTCCATGCTTTACCAGCTCCCACAAGGGGAGAAAAGAGAGAAGAGAACTAGAGCCTGCCAACCTTGGCAGATGGCATGTAGGCTGTTTTGGAGATGAGGAGAGGGAGATTTTTTTTTTTTTTTTTGCTGGCTGACAAAGAACAAGGGAGAGAGATGGGAGAGAACTGTGACACAAGCAGAAAGCACTGCACTTGAAATATATGTGGAAGAGAAAAAGAATGAGGGACAGAGACTGTTCTAGGAGACAGATGGGTAAATAGACTTGAAAAGACATTTTCTAAATGTCACATCACTTCAGTCTAGTGAGGAAAAGTGAGTGAGGAGAGACACAACTAGGAAGGGGAGGAACAAGATACTTTCCATGGTGTTTTTGCAGCTTGTCAATAGAAAGGCTTGATGGCTGTTTAATGGGTGAAGTTAAGGACCCATACTCAGTTTCTGAAAGGAACCTACACTGGTCATGCCAGTTTGGAGGCATCCTAGTAAAACACATAGGATGAGAATATTTTGAGGAAGCTTCAGCTTTACCAAGTCCTATCCATTGTTCAATCGAGTTCCAAGAAAGACGATAATAAGGCATGATGGGATTTCTGTTCAGTTGGATCTTATCTGTGTAACACCTGTTACCAAGCTCTAAGGACCATCCCAAATCTCATCTGAGAGCACACTGGTGATATGATTAGTGTCCTACATAGTATTCTCTTTTCTTTTCCCCTAACAAGCCTATCTTAAATTATTTATGCACATGACTTAATGTTAAGATGGTTTATTCATGAGTTTGCCGTAGGAGACAGAAGATAGACAACCTGCTTTTGTGAGGGTCTCTCTGGAGAGTGACAGCTGCACAATGTGTTACTCCATCAGACTCTTTCAGGACAACACATCTCAATGTAGAGAGGCCTCTGTTTAAAATAATGTTCCTCAATGTTCCCTAGTTCCCAAGTGGAGAAGCATTTATATTGAAGTGACTGCTGGAGGTAAAAGATCAAAAGATTCCTCAGCATCAGACAGGGCAGGTCTATGTGCATGTGGGCTGATCGGTATCTCTGATTGTCTGCATCCCTAACTAGCCTGAAGGTAATTTACCACTCTAGAGATAATTTGCCACTGTTGACCATGGTTCTTCTCTGAGAAGAGCATGTCAGTCAAATGAATCATTTTGTCACCTCCCTATGACAGTTAAGGCACATGGGGTTGGCCAGAGGAGAGACTTCCTGGATCAGTGCTGGGACATGTCTCATATTTCAGTTGACTAACTAGCAAAACATTTTTTATTTTATCTTTAAAAACAATCCAAATTTTACCTCTGCTTGGCTTCTTCCCTAATAGTCTTCCAGGATTTCTTTGGATTTGAAGCCAAATCTACCTAGAACTGTGGTTCCCTTTAAAGCCACAGAAGTTTCAACTGCAATTTAAAACTACATGAAGACATTTGAAATGTTTTATCACACTTAAGGCAGTATAGGGAGATCGGTTGTGTCTCTCCCTCACCTTCCCACATTCGGCCCTTCATTTCTCCTGGAACCTTCCAGAGTTTCAGGCTTTCCTATAGCTAATGTGCACTTTGTCTTCAGTTGTCTTCAGTTGGCTTACTTGAAAATATCAAGCCAGCACAACCTAGAGAAGGTGAGTGTTCTGTAAAAGCGTGTGGGAAAGGGATAAGTTTTACTATAAATCTATATACTGTAATTTTGGCTTTTAAATAATACCTTTCAGGAAGGATAGGTGGGTTTATTTCCTGTAAACAATGACTGAGTTCTTAACCTACACACAGCATCAAGTCGTGAGCTCCATGAGCAAACACAAATGAAAAATACATTGCATGCTGGAAGCTTTCAAGTAGCTCATAGTGAGAGAACAAGAAAATTTCAGAAGGTAAGACATCAAAGACCAATGATTAGACAAAATGCACTAATTTTCCACTGTGTGAAAATTTAGATATCTATATGGCTTGATTTCTAAACTTCTAGTCTTTGTAGAAATGTCACCTCATTGAGAACCAATCTGATTATAATAAAATCTTTAAGTCCTCTTTGGACCTCCAGTCTTTTCTGCTGTGTTATTACATTAGAATCTCTTACCTTCTAACAAGAAAACCTATGTATTATGTGTTCTGTTTACTGTCTGTCCTCCTAACACCATCAAAATAGAAGCTTCAATACGGCAGGAATTCTATTTTCATCTGCTTTGTTCATGTCTATTTTCCTAGCTCCTGAAGCCTCAAAGGAACTCTTTATGTGTTTGTTGTTTTCATTATGTGAACTAAGAATTGAACAATATAGAATGAACATGGATAGAGAACTGAAAAAGCCATGGTTATTGCTATAAGAGACTCACAAATGATATTAACTACAAAAACAATAATAACCACAAGGATTATAGTTGATATTAATCATACACTTAAGGACCAATCACTAGGCTACATTTCTCCCACCCATCTTACTTAATTTTTACAATAACCCTCAGAGGAAGATGCTGTATCCATATATATGTATAAAAGAATATATATACACACATATATATATGTGTGTGTGTGTGTGTATTAGTATAAAAGTATATATGTGTGTGTATAAAAGTAACAAAATGATTCTGCTAATCCCTAAGTATCCACTACTCAGTTCCAACCAACAGTGATAAATCCGTGGCTAGCCCAGAGTCCACAGTCCTGGCCACTTATACTGATCAGTTATAATGAGCAGTTATGAGGAATAGAAAACTGATCTTTCATGAGCACAAAGAAGATAGTGTCATGTATGTGAGAGGTTGGGGAGCTCCCGTGAGGCTGAATTCTCTTTTCCCTTTATGGAAACTGATGTTTTAGGTTTCGCGTGAAGCCAAGAAAAATGGAGGGCTCTGTTCTCACTGTGTTTGACCCTGAGTTCCGCATGTGTGAGGGAGTTTGTATCCAAAGGAAAACAGCATGAGAACTCATTTTGGTTAAGTGTGCCTGTTTAGTTTGAAACAGAAGAATTTTCTGCTTGGTTTCTTCAATGCCAGGGGGCTTGAGGCCCAGAAAAACAAGTTTACAATGGGAGACAAAGTAGCCAAGACAAAATCACATATCCCTAGTTGGGCTTTAGGAGCTGGCATTCTATGGCGATGGTGGGTCAACCAAGAGGATGTGCTGTAAACATTTTCTATTAAAGTGTGGATTCAACATCTTGTAGTGTGAAATTATTGACACAGAGGAACCACATAACTTGGGTACAACCAGGGTGTGCTGAGAAAGGCTGATTTCCAAAAGACACAAGTATAACTGTTGAAACCTTTCTCTAAAGCCCCATCATGGCAAAGTCATGTCTATTTACCAAACACCAAATTCTCCCTGAGGGGATTGAGAATGTAATAGGGAGCAAGGGCCAATTTACTGTGGTTTTTATCAAGGTGTTAGCAGGATGACCAGCTTGTCAACCCAGTTTGGGATTTCAGAGGCACAAGACTCTGGACCTAATTGTTATCCATGAATCATCCTTGTCAGGTTGTTTTACTAAGCATATTTTGTGTTTAAGTGCAGCAAAATCTTTCAGAGGTTTCAACGGGCATTGTAGCAAATTCTCTGACAAATGAAAGGCAATGATCACAGGTCCTCTCCTTAAAAAAAAAACAAATATCTGTCCAGAAGTATTAAAGCATCGTGGCTTCTGGACAGGTTATGTGTACCAGAACTTGTCCCTCCTTGCTGGCCATCATTTCCAGGACCTCACTCCCAGAAGAGCTGCCCAGTAAAGCCATTGACAGCATAGGATTCCCAGAGAGACTCCCCGTGTTCAAGTCCCACTGTGCCATTGGGGAACTCACAATCATTAGCATATTATTAACCTTTCAGTGTCTTAGTTCCCTCTCAATGAAATGGGGATAATAAAAGAATCTAACTCATAAGGCTGTTCTGAGAATAAACTGAGTTAATAAATAATTAAAAAGAGAGACTGGTGCCTGTAAATACCAAACCCTTGACAAATGATGGTTGCTTTCACAAACACTTCTCCAAACTGTAGGCTATCCTCCATGGCTAGCGACTCTCCCAACTCCACACTCCTGTACACATCCTCCTTAAAGTAATTGGAGAATACAGCTGGGTTACAATACTACTCTTGTCCTGTTGGAGTTCCCTATTCTCTGTAGTCAACACCTTCCATATCAAATTCCTCAACATATATATGAAACATTTAGTTAAACTCGTCTCTTTCTCATGGACAGTAAACCTCTGAGTGTGTCTGAGAGATGTTGTTTGGGAGACAACGAAGTTCCCTTTTCTAACCATAGAGCGCTTTCGCTTATAACCTATTAACTAACTGAGGGACACTCATAGTCTACTAACCTGAATTTGGGTAGAATTTTGCTCAGCTAGTCTAAAATAGTGCATGTACGTGTTAAAATGTAGCTTTCTGCATTTCACACAAGACCTACGGAATCAGAGTCCTTGGAGAGGGGGGCTGAAGGTGCTGCATTTTAATAAGCTCCCCAGGTGCACATTAAAATTTGAGAGCCACTGCCTTACAGGAAAAACTCCCCAAATTTTACACTTTCACAAATGTGAAGTTCTGAATAATGAATGCCCTACCCTCGATAGAAAGGATGCTCAGAGATTTTCCAGCAACCCACGCTTTCATGAAAATGGGTGTGATGGGAGAAATAGTGAGATCTGTGTAGTTTGGTTTGGTCTGTTAAGTTTGTAAATAAAAGGGCTCTTCTCAGTAATTGATATTATGCCAGGAAGAAGGGGCTAAGCTGGTGGACAAACCCCGCCCCGGCTGGCTCCTGCCTTCAGGGTGCTATCTATGGCTTATGGTTAAGAAGGGAGGCAGCATCTGCTTAGCTCCTCCCCTTCATATCACTGCAGGGCACTGACTGTGGTCACCTTCATGGTCAGGTTCATCAGGGACAAGGGACTTATTCTGGGAGGCAAAATGCATCAGGAAGAAAATTCTCTCCTCTGTGGTCTAGTCAGAAATGAACCATGAAGATACTGGCTTTCTTTGTTTTATGAGATCCCGAGGAGGAAGAATAAGTGCAGTGACAGAGCAGAGTAAAGAGTCACACAAAGCAAAGGATGAGAAGAAAGAAAAAAAGAAAGAAAACTTAATAACTAATGAATTATAGGAAGAAAGAAAACTGACTGCTGACTCTGCTCAGATTAAGGTGAGAAATAACAGGATTAAAATGTCAAGCTGCTGGTTCCTGAAGACCTGACCATAAACCTCTGAGCTCTTTTTGCCTTTTTTTTTTCTGTGATCACTAATTAAATCATGTCTTGAAATATATAAAACCAAATAAAGTAGAATGCTTTGAGTCCAGAAGACCGCACACCATCAGCCCATAAGGGCTTCTGCCGGATGCACAGACTGGTGTAGAACTGTTTACAGGAGGATCTCAAAGCACATTTTAAAGTAGTGTCTAAGAGGCAAACACTCCGTGTGTTTCCAACAAGAGAAATGACCAGAGAAAGCTCAGAAACCCAAATCAGGGGTTCTAACCAGTTTCACATCCCTTTCATCATTTGCATCCTCCTCCTTGCTAATATCTTTTTGAACTGTTTAATTCCTGACACCTAGAGCTAGCTATGTGTGGTAGCTTTCTTTCCTCGCTCAGTTCATGAGAACACATCATCTGTGCTTCATTCTTGGTAGATGGTGTTTTTATGATCAGATATCTGACTCAAGCACTTGAGGCCGCCGTGAATCTGTTTTCCTGTGCCCCTCCTTTGCTCTTACGCAGGGCAGGTTTGCCATAAACTAAGAATTGAACTGATGAAAGCCCCAGCAGATATTTCTGGCCCTGAGTTTTTCTGTTGTTTGCCTGAGCAAAATCTATCATTACTCTATATGCATATGGCATGTGTCAACTGTTTTAAAATTAGCCAATTTTCCTAAGCATAAAAATGGATTTTTGTCATATCATATGAACCATATATCACAAAAACAAACCATGTTTTGTTATGGCTTCTTTTCCCCCTCCTTTCCAAAATGCATTAAGTCTTTCTAAGTCACTGCCAAATCCATTTCACTCATTGCATTGTAAGATACATTTAAAGAAACCAAGCGGAGGGGGGGGGGGAGCACCATTCATACAGTGCCGTAACCTGGAAAGAAATCCAGTTCATTACCAAACCAGCCACGCCTAGGAGGCTGGACTGCTGGCGAATCTTCTAAGTGATCAATAAATACAGCATTTGCATGCTGGACTGCACTGGAAGCCCAAGATAGGGGAAAAAAAATAATAAAAAAATAAAAGTAAGATTAGGAGCAGAACTGTCACGAAGTGAGCACATTCTTCAAACACTAGACATTATAGGTGATAATTCTGCAATATTTCATGCCCCAAGCAATTTCGGGCTGTGGATTTTGCTCCATCCATTTCATAGTCATGTGCGCTTAGGCTTGTGCAGTAAAGTAAGTGGGCAAGACCACATGAGCAGCCCCAGAGACTGCCAGAGTCTGAACCTCTTTGCTCTGTGACTAAGGCCTTTCCCATGAATGAATGAAAACCCTTAATCATCTAGCTTTTGCTCTGGAGACATGGGGAGGCAGCTGTGCCAGCCCTTGTATCCCAGATGTTATCGTTAAGGACTGTGGATTGGAGAAGGACACTGTTGGGAGATTCTATGCAAGCTCCTATGCAATGCCTTCAGATGTTGCTAGGAGTGGCTGTTATCCAGGCAACCGTCTGCTTTGCACAGTCTGAGGGGCCTGCCATCCTTCCGAAAAGGGGAGGGGAAAAACATGGGTCTTTCACTTGGGTTAAAAATCTGTGAATTTCTCTTTTGAAATGCTTCAGTGTTAATTGGGAGGCAGCACATTAAATCATTATTAGTCATTAATACTTGAGCACAAATGAGTTGATCAGGTTACTGAGAGGTGTGAAGGGGCCCTAGGGAAAGCATCGCCTTGAAGGAGGTAGTAGGGAGTTGCCAAGAAGGGCAGTCTCTGGGTTGCTGCAGGGGCTCAGAGAGATGCTGGCTGTCAGGCACGAAAGAGCATGGCTGGCAGAGAAGGGACCGGATCTAACCAGTTTAGTTCTGGACGGGATTGCTTCTACAAAGGTAACCAGCCTTTCCCACTCCTCTACACCCACACACAGGCGTGCTTACCCGTGTGCCAGGCTATACTTTCTGAGCTTGCCAGAAGTGTGCTTCCTGTAAGGCTTTTAGGAATGGCTAGCCATCTCTAGGCAAGAACCTTCCGTGCTTGGAGGGCGAGCGGTTCGGGGGAGGGAGGACGTGTAACACAGACTTTTGCCTCTAGGGGTCTCCAGAGCCTCGAGGCTTCAGGAGGTTGCTGACCTTACTCTGTGATTCAGATCCCAAAGGGCAAAGATTGCGGAAGAGGCACTGTGTTCAGGAAGCCTCTGGGGACCTATCACCCACAGGAACGCTACTCATCACCTGCGCCCGCTTCTTGTCTGACAACATATTTATAGTATGCTAAGTGGGCAGATACAGTGAAGGGGAGGCAGAGATGAGCTACCCCTGCAGTCCTTATCCACCGCCGAAGTTTCTATACCTCAAGAGGATTACAAGGACTTCGCTGGAGCCTGGACCTCACACTCTTCCAGTAACTCAACTGGAATCTGTGCCCTCAGCCAGGCCACTTCTAGCTCAGGACGCTGCACCCTGCATGCCGTCAAACCACAGCTGCCACCCGGCCTGGAAGTGATGAACAGGCTGCCCTGAGCTAGAGGATCAGAAAGAGGTGAGGTACAACCCCACAGATGATGGAGGTTGGTCTCCATTAAGAAACTTCAAGACAGGTTAATATTGTTTCCATCCAATAAAAAACGCCTTTGGAGTTAGTGACCAACGTCTCTACCCACTGTCCAACACTGCCAGGCGCGGCGGGCGGGGGATACCTTTAACTTCAACACTTGGAGAGCCAAAGACTTGGGAGGATCTCTGTAACTACACAACAAGTTACAGGTCAGGCCAGACAGAACGACACCCTGAGACCCTGTCTGAAAAGCAGCAAACAAAAATTCCCAGCACCATTATTCGCCAACTGGTGAGATCTCAGGTCAGTGTGAAGCAACTCTCCTTTCTGGAGTCTTCTCATTTTCAAAACCGAGAACAGTGAGAGACGTGCTTACTTCCTGGCGGTGGGGGGTGATTGAAGGAGATCGCACATGCATTATCGGCAGTGTGTTCTACAGTTCCTGGAGCACAGCAGGTGTTTATTCGGAGACATTGAATTTCATGCATTTTCAATCACTGGGAAGAAGGGAAAAAAGTAATTTGTCCTAGTCTCACCGAATGTCACAGATGTGTCTGAGTTAGCAAAGGTCTTCCATTTTATGATCAATTTTAATATGTCACCTATTATTTTAAACAAATGGCAAGTCTTGCTTTTTGAAGGATTTCTATAGTACATGCTCTTCAGTGTGTTCAGTGAGGAGACTTTACAGCTCCAAGGAGGTGTCTTGGGCAAAACTCTTGACTGAGGAAAGACATATGGGATGGTCTTGCTCCAGGCACTTAGACCTGCTCCAACGAGAGCCTTCCACATGTATTAGGATTCTAGATGAGGTTTATTAATGAAAGTACTCTGCTTTCTCAAAAGGTTAAAAATCTTGTGTAGTTCAGGAAACATTTTCTCCAAGCCTGAGGACACACATCTCTAATGTTGCTTTGAAAGCCTTGCTCTTTTGGAAATAATAATATTAAAAAAAAAAAAAAAAAGGAAGGGGAACACACCTGTGTTCAGAAATGGCGGCACTTGAAATATTCAGACTGTGTGTTAAGTGACTGGGCCCTGGAAAACTTTGTGCTAAAAGCTCTCAGGACTTTATCTGGGTTTCTGTTTTGGTTTGTTTTGCCTGGTTTTTCATTCCCAGTGTTCCCATTTGGGTCGTCTTTTACTATACATCAGCCTTGGTGGCCTGCTCCTAGGAATCCCTTCGGAGTTAAGAACACTTCTGTCCCATTTAGGAAACATCAGCTCACATATTTGAACAGCCTCTTGCCTTGACCACCGAGGTACCCTTTCTCCAGAGTACAACCTAGGAAAACAATACATTGCCAAGCCTAATGTTTAAGCAAATGGCTTTTACATCTGATAGACTTAGGGTCAAATGTGAACTCTGGCTCATCCAAGCTTGGAGGCCTTGAATGGGTTATTTCATCTCTGGAAACTTTCATTTCCTCATCCACAAACAGAAAATAACCCATTTTAGATGATTTTGTCACATGATTACAGAAGAAAATTCCTGGAAAGCAATAGCTTGGGATCTAGCACTTGGTAATGATTCTTAGGAAATACCTGATTCACTTTCCCCAGCAGCAGGACTGAACGTAATACCGACTCTTGGCGGTGCCTGAGGCCCAGCTTTGCCCTCTATGGCTGCCAACATCTCACAAGTGCTCATATTTGGAGCCACATGAACAGCAGCTACCATTTTCCCAATGCCTATTTTGAGGCAAATACTTTATAGATATTTTTCGAGCCTTGTCTATAATCCTCGAGAGATGTTTTGTGTGTGTGTGTGTGTGTGTGTGAAAGTACTCTATCCTCTAGCTCATAAATGTTATATAACCTGGTTGATATCACACTGCTGGCCAGTGACCAACACAGGACTAAAGCTGCTCTGACCCGGAAGTCGTTGGTCTTTTCTCTCCTGATGGCTCTGAGCCTCCCATAGTGTAAGTCGGGAATCCTGTTAGAGTAATTAGAACCTGAGTCTGAATGGTAGATCTTTTGAACTTACTTTCCTTGACTTTAGTCTGTAAAATAGGAATGGCACTAACTTTGTAGGTTAAGAATGAAATTAAGTGAGGTATTAAAACAACAACAAAAAATGAGCCTAGTACGAGTTTTTATCACTCTGAAGTGCAGCTTAAATATTTATCAGCTTGTTCCAAATAAGTTTTACTTGCTCTTCAAACCATTTCTTCAACTTTTTGTTATAAAAATATTCATGAAGGAAAAACAATACATAGATATAGGTGTGGAATGTATGTGAAGACTGAAATCTTTACCAAGCTTCCACCCAGCAATTTGTCAACATCTCCTAAGCCTTTCCCTCTGCATGCCCCTCCTTGGTCAAATTTCCTTTTCTCCCTCTAGTCTGATTCACTTTTCATCTTGTTAAAAAATAATTTTTTCCCTTTTGCTCATACCTCTGGGTTGTCTCCAGCCTTTGCTGTGCCTGTCACATCACTAAGGTTCTGAGTGACATTTCATTCACGGGAGAGAAGTAATATAAAAGTGGTTCAGCGAAGCCATGGTGTGTGTGTGTGTGTGTGTGTGTGTGTGTGTGTGTGTGTTCATGTGTCATCTCTTTCTATCCTTTTCAAGAGCAGCAAGCTGGACACCTTATGAGATATGTGGATGGTGGAGGGGAGGCTTGGAAGCATCTGGACTATTCATTACTCTCCAAGGTTACAAACTGAATGTGGTACCTCCAGGGTGAGGGTTGGACCACAACCACAGAAACCTCAGTTACCCTAGTTCCCTCTTTCAATGCCCAGATTCATCCTTAACCTCAACCCAGATGCATCATTATCTACCTTTCTCAGGACGAGTCATACCTCAAATTAGATATTACCTCCAGTAAAAGTCCTTCCCTGAACACTACCTTGGTCATACAGTTCTACAATATCCTATTGTTTCTTTTCCATTATCATTAGCTGAAATTGCCTCATTTGTTTACTTGCCTGTAGGTTATTTTTCTGAAGACTGTTATAAAACCTATGGACTCAGGACCTAAACTTTGTGAAATACCAGCTCCCTGACATACTTCCTGTGTGACTTTGAACTAGTTGTTTCACTTCTGTTTTCCCTTTCTTTTAAACATATTTATTTGCATTTTTTATTTGTGTGTGTTTATGTTTTTGTCTTTGTACATGTGTGTCACATGTGTACAGATGCTCAAAGAGGCCAGAAGATGGTGTTAGATCCCCTGGAGCTGGAGTTACAAGCAGTTTTGAGCTGCCCAATATGGGTGCTTGGCATTGAATTTGGTTCCTGTGGAAGAGCAGCACCGATTCTTAACCACTGAGACATCTCTCCAGCCCCAGTTCTTTCATTTCTCTGAAATTCCAATTAATCTTAAGATGGAAAGGATGAACTCAGTGTATGGGATCACTATGATAAATAAACAACCCGATGAAAATAAATTGTTCAGTACAGGGCCTGACACATAAGTGCTATGAAATGTTAGCCATTATCAGCAATGCCCAATCCGAACCATAGTGCCACACTCTACCCTCATCCCCAGCCCGAATGGAAGTGCCTAGACAGCAAGGCTTTGGTGTCTGTTAGCCTCTGCTCATTCTCTTGTGCTGGATAATAGGATTTGCCTTCCAATAATATATTCTGTGTATTCAATACTTCCTAAGAACTGCGTCTTAGAACCCCAATCTCAACCCCATTGTCCAAGTCACATAAACAAATCATTATGTTGTGGCAAATGTAGTGAGAGAGAAGATTTGAGCAAGAAGTGTAGGAGTCTAAAGGAGGAGGCAATTAATTCTGTCCCAGAGTCTCAGAGAAGCCTTCACAGAGGAGGTAATATTTACAGAATCTTGAGGCTCAGTAACCCCCAGGAAGCAGAGAGTAGGGCAGCAGCTGGCACTACCAGAAAGCACATGGCACAGCTGAGGGCCAGAGCATGGGGGAGGGGTGCACTGCAGGCTGCAGTGAGAAGGAGAGGGGGACAGGGCCACACAGAGAGGCTGTTGGACGAAGGAGCTCCGTCAGGCTAAGAAATTGGGATTTCATTCTGATGCTTGTGGGGAGCCACAGGAGACATTCAATGAGAGGAGAGGCATAATCAAATTTACCATTTTGAAAGATCAGTCTGGCTGCAAGAAGGAAGCAGACCTGGCTAGCCCTTGAGGCAGAAAACAGGGAGATCAAATGCAGGAAAAGACCAGGTAAGAAGGGATAAGAGTCTGACTTCAGAGAGTGGCAGGACAGGTGACAAGGAGTACAGGCTTCCAAAAATCACCAGAGGCCCACACCTTTTCCAGGGTTGTTGATTGATTGGTTAGGGGTGGGGAGTAGTGTGAGGGGAAGTAAGAGACCGATATAATTCGTCTTTCTGGTTTGTGCGTGTGCGCATGCGCACGCAAGCGCACACGCGCACGTGTGTGTGTGTATGTGTGTGTGTGTGTGTGTGTGTATTTTGAAGGTAGGTGTGTATGTGATGGCTACATGTAAGTGTGTGAGTATGGAGACCCATAAGTTCACATGCAGAGGCAAGAACAGAATGCTCAGTATCTTCCTGCACTGCTCTCTGCCTTTTTACATTAAGACAGCGATCTCTCTCAGCTAGAAACTTGTCATTTCAGATGGGCTAAGCTGGCTAGTGAGCCCTTGAGATCTACCTTTCTCCATTCCACAACACTGCATTTACAGATACATCCAGCTATTCTGGGGTGTTTTTTGTCTGTCTGTGTTTTAGATGTGTGCTGGGGATTTGAACTCAGGTCCTCAAACCTCCAAATCAAACTCTCCTACCCAATGAGGCACCTATCTGGCCTTGTCTGGCTGGCCTAGAGCTCACTGTGTAAAAGAAGTTGGCCTTTGGCCTTGAATTTTCATTGTCCCTTCTGCCTCGTCCTGGCCAAGATTACAGATGTGTTCCATTAAACCCAGCTTCACATTTCTTTATCATGTCTCTGAGGTCTGATTGTGTCATTTACTGAAGCAGGAATCCGGGGAAAGAAATGACTCTGAGTCTAGTTTGGGTTACCAAAAAACACGAGGGTATCAAACTGAGGATCTTCAGCAGGAAGTAGGCATGACATTTGTTGAATGTCTAGAATGTCCTGGAGCTGTATTTGGTACTCTGCTCTATTTCACATGGAGAACAACCCTCCAAGAGAGGCAACACAATTGTGTTTATGGGTGCTGAGACAAGGCGGTGAGAGGTAGTAACACCCCTTTCACACGGTTCATATTTAAAAACTGCAAGCAAGACTGAATAAAGACCATATAAAGAGAATGATCTGAAAATAGATCATGAAAAACATAGGAAGGAGATAACAGTTGCCTCCTTGGAGTGTTTTGTGAATCTAGTGAAATACAGCTTGGGAGAATATTTTTGCAAATGATAGAAGTATAAACTAGTATGAGAAGCTCTAGGCATGTCCAAACCTCATCTCAGTGAGTAAAAATACTAACATAATAATGATGAAGGGGTTATAGCATTCCAATTTGTATTTAACAAATAAAATTGCATCCTTGTGTCTTCTCATTTTAATTGTTTGGTAAATAAACTTTAAAACATAGTGGTGGCTTCCCCCCCTCTCCCCCCGCCACACTAAAACATGTCTGTTTTGAAAAATAGAAGAGATAAGAAAGAAGGGGATTTGAAGATTAAGCACAATCAGAGGTGCAACTAAGTATGTCTTCATACTTTGGAAGAACACCCTGAAGATCCCTCACTTTGTTGCAGGATTTGTGATAACACAGTGAACCCCGAGATGGTGGTGTTTACTAGAAAAACCTGTTTCTAGTTGTGGTGTGGCTCAGTCCTAGCACACACCTTTAATCCAAGAGTGGTCTGCTTATTGTAAACAGGATTAGATAAAGTAACCCACAAGTCAAGAGGTGGAGCAAGCAAATCAGTTGACAGAAAGTGATTATAGAAAAAAAAAAAAATCAAAGAGTAAAAGGAAGCCAGGAGGACAGATAGACAATAGGAAGTAGACAGGAGTGGCATTCAGTTTGAGAGATTTTTGAGATGGCCTGGAGAGGGAGAACTTCCTTTTTTTGGGTGGTGGGGAAGTCAACTGAGGAGGAAATTCAGCTGGGTACTTTCTCTGTCTCTCTGAGCTAGCAGGTTTTCACCCAGCATCTGACCCCAAGTATTTATTGGTAAAATCAAACGATCTGAGATTTTGTTAAAAACAACACACTTACTTATTTTCACTATCACCACTTAAAGCAAGCTAGCAAGCAAACAAACAGTAGGATAAAACCAGGAGAGCTCTCACGCCGGGCTCCTGAGCTAAGAGCTTCCATTGATTCAAAAAAGCTTCTAGTAGGCTGAGTCACTGTCAGGTAGGTTCCTCCTCAAAAACATATAGGCCATGTAAGCTATTTGTGCTCCTTGCTTTTAAATTTTAGAAAAACATACCCAGAGGCTCCCTCTGGGCTGCTCTTGACCTCTCTCTCCATGTTCTCTTTCTTTTTATGTCTCTGGCTCCTCCTGTCTCAAGCTCTGCCCTTTCTCCCCATTAACCTGTCACAGCTCTGCAGGGCCTGGGCAGCCCTGCCTAAAAGAAATGCAATGCCTACCACAGATGTAAATGTAACTTCTGCTACCTGTATTAAAAATGAAGAGGAAATGAGCAAAAGTAACAGAGTTTTGTTGAACGCAGCATATCTGAGCTATTATATCATTTTTATCTAAGATCAGTGTAAAAATAGTGATATTTTTACATTGCTTTTGTTTGTGCATGTGGGGTATTTTGTCTTTTGAAACAGGTTCTCCTATATTGCATGCAGGCTGCCTACTCACTATATAGTTGAGGATGACCTTGAACTTTCGATCCTCCTGCCTCCATCTCCTAAGTACTAGGATTAACAGTTGTGTGCCTCCATGCATGGTTTATGTGGTTCTAGGGATAAACCCAGGGCTTTGAGCATGCTAGGCAAGCGCCGTATCCACTGAGCCACATACCCAGTATCTTATATGACTTTTGAAAAAAGGAAATATTTACAGTCCAAGGTGTGCTTTTCAGTCCCGGCACACATCTCAAGAGCTCCTGTGCTACCCATGGAGTTTTTAGGTAGATTTGTGCGTGTAACTGTTCCTCATTTTACCCAGGTCAGCATCCCAGGTATTTTAGCATTGCAAGTAAATTTCAGAAAAATAATTGATGGGTCTGGATCAGCCATTGGAGATAGTAGGTCATGGTGATGGTGTTCTAGTTTCCTCTGCTTAGCAGAGTGATAATTCAAAGAGGTCCAACCTGCACCAGTATGTTCAGAGAAGGCTAGCCCACTGCGGCCTTTATAAATGAGCCTTCCGACACTTCCTTCCCAAATAGAACAGGGTTGCCTCCAAAACTATGAATGGCACATCATGTGCCTGGAATTCTGCCTCAACCCCAACACAGCAGTGTATGTTTCCGAAGAGTGAAGAGAGAAGATGCCCCACCCACAGCCCAGCTAATGGTCATTAGCTCAGGGCTCCAGCAGAAACATGGTGACAGTAGAGTTAAAGGAAGAATGTTCAAGACAGAGTTAAAGTCTATTAAGATCTAGTTGCTAGATTGCACTCCTGGGCCAAAGTACAAGAAGAGACTGGGTCTCCCAGGGAATTTCCTCCAGACCTCACAGAACACTGGGGCAAGTCGTTCTCCACTCATGCCCAGTGGGAGCTTTCTGTATTATAGCAGTGGAGCCATTCTCGCAGTGACACGCAGCCTGCATGGTGCTTCAAACCAAGTGAAGACCAAGACTGCCGAGCAGCTAGTTCTCTCACAGGGCCTATGCTGTTCTTGATCTTTTCTCTCCCTGGTAGACAGCAGCAGCCCTTCGACTTCCCTTGGTGCTGCCCGGGCTGACACTATGCCTCTCCCCTTCCCTGCTCTGCTGAGCAATCACAGTGCCTCATGGTACAGCTGCAGGCAGTACCACTCCCCACCCCCTCCTGCTTTTTTTGTGGTCTCCTCCTTTGTGACTGCTACAGCATATGTTTTATTAAAAGGGAAAGAGAAGAGGAGACAAGAGGTTATGTACATGGGCATGCTCAAGAATCTTAAGATTGAAAATCTTCTGCTCAATGCTAAATGCCTAAGGGCTTTGGCATTTTGCCGGCTCCAAGTAAACCCCAAGAGGAACATTTGGGTGGAGAAATAGGAAATGGAGAAAATCAAAGCTCCCTCTTAAGTGATTCTGATTCTAAAACACAAGAAGATTTTTCTGGTGCTCTCTTGAAATTTGCCTGCTTTCCCCAACATCCTTATTCAGATTTTTGGATATAAAGTTGATGGGTTCTCTGACCTTGAGTAATGCTTTCCCCATTGTATGTGGGTTAGACCTGAGAGTGGGTGGATGGCTAGGTAACATTTTCAATGCCTAATGAGATGGCCAGTATTTTAAAGCCCACTGTCTGGGGTCCTAGGCCAACTTCTGATAGGCCATACATGTTTAATGTAATTAACCCAGACATGTAGGATTTCTAGATTGCAAAAGGAGAGGTGGCCCCAAAGAACCGTGCAAACCGAGATGTTTCCAGCTTGTCACCTGTGCTCAGCAAGTGACTCCATCAGCTGGAACACTTTATCCCCTCTCTGCCTACCCAGTAGTTTCCCACCCCAACTCTCATAGCTCAATTCTAATTCTCCTTCCTTGATATAAAGATAGCTCTTATTATTAGTAAAGATCAATGCCTGGTTAATAATGTCAGTCTTTTGACTTCTCTTGCATTGAACTTCTGTTGAGAACTTACATCATCATTTACCTTTGCCCAGGCATAGGCCCATTCTCCCAATTAGACTCCAAAATTGCGAAGGACAAAGTTTCCTGAGATTTTATTCCTCACTAATCTGACATTCTGATAGAAGAGGAGCCCCAGATCACACCACAGCCTCCCAGCCTTGTAAAGTATAAAGCCACCAAATCAGATCGCAGTCATTGAGATGAAACTATGCCTTAGAAGAAACCCATGGGGCTGAGGTTAATGAAGGAGCAAATAAAACCCAGACCCCCTTCCATGACTTCCCCTATTGATGTGTGTCCCAGGTGAGACAGAGATCCTCCTGGGGTCTCTTTGCTGCCCTTTCCAAGAAGAAGGCTGAAATCATTCCAGCTCTACATCTTAGGGTAACCAAAGGCAAATGAGACAATAAGGCATGTGAGGTTCACTTAGAGGGCCTCTGTATACGTGCTCCCAGCTCTTCGGGAAAGGGTGCCTTTACAAAATGTATGCAAGGACTTATTATTTAGGGAAAACAATTGAATTTCCAGAAATAACACCACATTGTGTTTGCTTAAACACTAGCCAGGAGCCTGAAGATGGAACATTCCAGTCAGCAGAATGTGCCCACACAAGGTCTCCAGTCCCTTCAGGTTACCTCTTGTTTGTGAGTGGAGAGGGATCCTGGAGCATTCTCTTAGGTGGTGCTCCCCAGGTGCTAGCCTGTACCTTGGGGAAGGGGATCAGGAGGAGCTGATGACGCAGGGAGGTTCTGTGCCCTCTGGCTTTTCTCAGTAAACAACCTGTAGGGAGGCCAGATGGGAACACTCAGAAGGAGATGTTGATGTCCAAGAAGAGGAGGAGTTCCCCCTCCTCAAAACCAGGCCAACACAAGGAGGATAGGGTCCTTCTGTCCTCCCAAGATTTTCCTTCCTCACTCCTTCTTGTTTGCATACTGTAGCACATACCACTCCATTCTGGGAGAAGAGAGCCAACTCTATTTTTTTTTTTTTTTTGGTGAGGAGAGAGAAGTAAGAGTCAAGAATGCTTCTGGCTTCCCCAAGGCTGCAGCCCAGCTGTCAAACCCCTTAAAGCCAGCTGGTTTCCAGCAGCAAAGAGTCTGGTCGGATGTCTGCTCTCTTATCCTCAAACACAGCACCCTTACTCTGCATCTTTTCAGATCATATCCTTCCTCACAGGAGCAAAGCATGCATCTTTTCCCAGAGCAGGTAGCAGCTATGGTACTGGTAAGCTAGGATCACTGTGGCAGCATTGCTTGGTCATGCTCTCAAAGCTACACAGCAACTCATTCCAGGTGAGAAGAAATTCCAGAGAGTCATGTCATAAACAAAAAACATGCCCACACCTGTGAGAAATCAAGAGGGGGGGTGGAACCCACAGATTCCACCATCACTTAGCTCTTCCCTGATGTCATCAGACTGCCCCCCAGGGGATTTAGTAGAATCCTTTAGCTGCCTGGTTAATACAGGCATCACGTATGTTCTAGGAGCATGGACAGGGGGTGAGGAAAGGAAAGGTATCAACGTGCACATGTCTAGGGAAGATCTGGGGAGAAATACTTGACTCACGGCACACATTTAATTCTTCTCATTGGCCTATGCTCACATACCCAGATCTGATTTTATAACTGAGAGTCTCTTAGCACGTTTGTTCCTGCTCAGGGCAACCCGCTCCCAGGACAGGGGAAAGCACACATACACCTCTTTGCAGAGAGGCCTTCTCAGTCACCTTACAATGCATCCAACTGATGGCTAGTTAATCTTTGGCTTAGATCTATATGCCCCGGATAAATATGTGCCACGCAGAAGGACTGCTTGGTGAAGAGAGAACTCCTCTGGGCTGGAAGAGGAGTGCACAAGTTCATCCTCCTACTGGGCAGGGACACTCCAGGCATCCTGGGCAGGGGCTATGCACAGATGCTCAGTGTTTCTGGGAGCAGCCAGCTTCCTGCATACAGCTGTGAACACACACACACACACACACACACACACACACACACACACGCCTGTGTGTGAACAGGAAGAACAATCTGATATTTGGTATCAGGAGACCCTTCCCTTCATCACAGCGACAATCCTCCCCTCCCCTTAGTGTTTCCAGGACACTACCAGGATTGACCCAATCAATTGGGGCTTCTGTTATAGCACCCAAAGGAGAATAAGGGATTCACTCTCAGGCATTATTTTTCCCCCCTCGTTACATGTTCATGGAAGAAACAGACTGTCCTCTAAAGCATGCTACAGGGGTTTATGAACATATGAATACAGTTGTATTGCACAGTACAATACCAGGTCTTTGGGGTCCTCCCCAAACACGGTGAGCCTCGTGCAGTTTTGTCCAGCATCAGCTAGGCAAGCAAAAGTCCTCGTCATCCTCTGCAATTATGGAGCCCGAGTGAATTTTCCGAAGCCAACGGGAGTTGCACTAACTTTGAGGACTTAAACCAGGCAAAAACCAATATAGGTCAGGCAGAGTGTCCGAGCTCTGTGACAGCCTTGCAACACCAGGAGGCAACACCGGAGTCAGCTCAAACGCAAAGTCCACTGCTAAGCTCCATCTGACAGAAACTAAGGGATGGAGTGGGAATTATTCCTCTTGCTTGCAATTGCCAGGCACCAGACAAGAGGACTGAATGAGGGCTCATCACAATTACAATAAAAAGGGGGTACAGAAAAACCCAGGGGATACAGATCCCCTGTACGGTTACCTTGAATCCTTGCAAGAGCCCTTCTTGCTGTATCAGCTGCTCCCCAAACCACCAAGGACCGCGAGGAGACTCCTAAAAGACGCCCGATTTTTGTGCAACATCTCCAGTGGCAGCCTTCCAAAGTTTTTACTTCATGATTTCTTGTGGCTCTTTCTCCTTTGGGGAATTGCGAATGCCTCCCCCTCAGCTTGTGAGAGGGAACGGATGTCTTTTTTCAAATTCCCCAGCTCTGGGCTTTGCAGTTGCCGCCGCCACCGCGGCGGCGGTTAGACCACTTGCCTGCTGCCTTTCCGCGGAGCAGCGAGCATCCCAGGCACCCACAGCATCTGCGAAGTGGGATCGAAGCAAGCCCGGGTCGCACGCGGCGTGGGAGAGGTGAGGAAAGTGGGAAGCCAACTGAGGAGTCCCCTGTCCCTCGACCGAGATGAAACGCGAGATCTTGCCTTTTTTTTTTTCTTTTTTCCCCCTCCAACTCTAATGACACTCACCAGCCCTGACATCCGAAATCTGAGCCTTGCACATGGGCAGAAACGGTTCCTCCAGCGTCTGGGCTCCCTTGGCTGCCTGAGGACCCGCGGGTGTCCTCGGAGCGCGCGGCAGGTGCATTCCCCAAGTCCTCCCGAAGCCGCCGAGCTCAGCGGAGGCGCTGCGGGACAAGCCGCTAGTCGCTCGGCAGGCTGGCGGATTCCATCCTAGGACTGCAGCTCGGCGCGTCCCTACTCCGACTTCCCGATCGTACCTAACCAGTGTCACCTGCAGACTCAGACACCAGATGAGTGTCTTAAGATAACAATGCTGCCCTGCCTGCCTCTCTCCTTCTTTCTTATGCACGTAGGTTGGCAGCCAATAGGACCCTGCGCCACACTCCCCACAGGCGCCCATTGGCTGGGCAGCCTGGGAGGGGGCGGGTTCTGAGGCCTACCGGCAATCTCCTTTGGGTAGCTGGCAGACTGGGGGTACCAGCTCTGTTAACCCTCCCAGCTTTGCAGCAGCGACTCCCCCCTCCCCCTAGCCCCCCACCTCCCAGCGAGGATAAGGGAGCATTGGATAAATTCGCGGCTGCGTGTGGGGTTGGGAGTGAGGGTTGGAGAGTGTCAGAGGCTGAGAAACAAGAAGTAGACAGGAAACTAATTACATTTTCTTCAATCTTCTGAGTTACAATCATCATTTGTCCCAGCCCATTTTGTTTGCTTGCTTAACCAGAACTCCCAGAGATGGGGACCCATTTGAGACATTTTCCTTCTAATTCGAGGTTTCATTTGGTTGTTCTGTGCTTTTTAAGCTTCCTGAATTACTTAATTAGAAGTGAGCCCCCAAGTGAGAAACATCACACACACACACACACACACACACACACACACACACACACACACAC
>NW_026596057.1:11576731-11661891 GCF_907164565.1 Psammomys obesus | reverse complement strand
CACACACACACACACACACACACACACACACACACACACACACACACCAGAGGTAACATGGAAAAGAGGGAGGCAAAGGACCACACAAGCTCGGTAAGATGGCTAGGCAGAGAGGCTTAGAATCTCTGGACAGCTAAATTGAGACACCTCATGCCCCCATACCGGGACTGTTAGGACAGCAGCAAAGAGAAAAACTTGGGGATTCTGGGGAGACGCTTGAAATGGCCTGCATCCAAAGAAAAAAAAGAGAATTGTTTTGCCTGTGATGTTTTCCTTCTGTGTGTCTCCTTTCACTCCAGTGGCTGTCAGGAAGAGGGACTCGGTTTTTAAAGGAAAACTAGAGAAAGGAGAACAGGACCAGCCTTGTTTCTATGAAGCAGGTGCTGTTTGCTGAGCCTGTGAATCTAGAGGGAACTGGGGTGGGGGGTGGTGAGCGAGAGAGAAAGGGAGAGAAAGAAGGAAATAATGAGGGATAAAAAAATTAACTTTTAATTGGAGGGTGTGAATAATGTATTTTTGATGTTCTAATAAATGTGTGAAGCTGACATACATCCTACTAACTGGTGAGCTACACTAAATTTTGGCAAGAGCAGGGAAGAGTCATTGTTGAAGAAAAATCCACTTCAGCAGAAGATCTGGAGGTTGGAACTGGCAAGGGGATGTGGAAGGGGATTCGATTAAGTCATGTGATGAGGGGATATAGACAGAATAGTCAGAAAAGGAGAGAAGTGTCTCGATTCAGTTTCCTTGAGTTGAGAGCAACATAAGACATCATTTTGTAAAGAATTAGACAAAGTACAGAGCACAGAGGTTTAATGTATGCAAAAGTAGTATATATCTGGGCTAGCAAAAAGGTGCTCCGTCAGACGCCAGATGTTCAGAATGAGAGAGGAAAGCTGAGAAACTGCATTTTACCTACAAAGCCTCATCCCCACCATTTCTGTCTTCTGCTTGTTTCCTCTTCTGCATCTTACCCACGTTATTCCTTCTGCATGCTGCAGGTGTCTCAGCTCTAAAACATGCCAGAGAATGGTGGACCCATGTAGTCCCAGACCTTCAACTACAATTTAAAAAATCTAGGTAAAACTCTGAAAATTTAACCGCTTCCCCACCGTAGACTGTGTTGTTTCTGAGATCCCTAGAGAAAGAGGACCACTGAACCTGGCCCAAGGGAAAACACGTTGGAGGTCAAGGTTCTTGTGAAATAACTTGAGGAAGTGAGAAAGTGGATGAATGGTAGAACATCACTAACTCATGTCAATGGGAAAAAAAAATGTTCCAGAATTTTTCAAGGGGAGGGAGAGTTGATCACATGAAAATAAAGAAACTTGGCTGTGTTTCCTTCTGTTGTATTCTAAATCACCCATGATGTTTTAATGAGGAAAAACACACATTAAAAACTCCACAAACGTGCATCTGATGAATGTGCATGCATTGATGTAAGTAAGCGCTGTTCACATCATCTCCGACATAACTAGAAACAAACACTTGTTCCTTCTTAGTCAAAGTCTTGTACCCACCCAAAGAGAACTACTGTTCTACTAGCCATTCCCAAAGAATATTACTTGCTCTTAAATTTCTCAGAGGTGGAACATTAGGGGGTACAGTGTCCAGCACCTTATTTCTGTCACTTATTATCATGCCTTGGAGACATGACGCTGATGATTATCTGAGTTGGGTCCATACATTAATCTATCATTAGTAGTAAACCCGTTGAGAATGCTCCCATGATGCACACACACAGTCATTTTTTTTTTTTTTGGGTGAAGATCAAGAAATATAAATCACTAAATTTACTTTTTACACCAACAGTGGAGAAGTTTGTGTGGCAATGATTCGAAGGTTTACTTTTGTCTGAAACAGTTAGATAATGTGACATGATGATGGTGAGAATTGTCAACATTGAACAACAACTGTCTGAATGTGTGAAATCCTTTGCACACATTTCTTTCTCATGAACCCCATATCAATTATGCATCGCTATTATTAATGTACTAATGTTATTATGTTGTTTACATACTACAAACTGACTGCAAGACACTGTATTCAGTGTCTGCACTGAATATGTATTTAAGTGTGTGTGTGTGTACATGTGTGCACTCAGTGAATGGAATGGAGCTATGAGAACAAGGAGTGATGGAATTTCTCACTTCCGAGATGAGGCTGGAGGTTTATCTGAAGAGTTTGGACAACCTGAGGAATGAAGAACACTGTATTTCATGTAAACAGAAGGGCATAAGAGGAGTGAAAATAGCAAATAGGCTTTGTTTTCATTTGTGTTTGTGTGCAAACACATATTTTCGGTAGTATTCAGAGAATGAGATACTGAACAGTGAACAACCTAGGGGGAACAATTTTTTAAAACAGCCTTTAAATTTCCAAGCCACAGAAACACATAGAAAGCTCAAATGGAAGGGAGAAAGCAAGAGTTCATGAATACTGGTACTTAGGTCCTTGGGTCCAGAGTTGGTTGATAAGGAAAGCAATCAAAAAGGTATTAAAAGAATCAAGAAAAGAGGCCACTGACATTTAAATATAGAACAGTGAACCCCAGGGGAAAACTCAGGCTTTCAACTAACAAAACTTGGTATTGCACAGTTTTGAATACTGTGAATACTTACACGTATCCTACCTATGGCCTCGGAGGTAGATAGAGACAACTGAACTTATTCTATTCATGAGAAACTACAGATGGATGAGGTTCAAATTACCCTCCATAGGAGTGCAAGCGCAAGCTTGGAAACACACACATATAGCTTTGCTGCAGCACCTTGCCTTTCTGCATGAACAATGGCTGAGACACACCCGCATCTCCCTCCCACCGAAATGTAAGAGCATCACTGAGCAGACACTGTCTGGTTTCTGTGGACTGAAATTTCTATTCTCATCTCTAGGTACTTGACTCCTGAAAAGTTAACCATGTGAGACTACATCCATGTGTATGGACACCCAGTATGTGTCTCGGCGAAATACATTATTGTCCCCAAAGCCTCCATTGTTAAACTCTTCTGTGGAACTTGACATCATATAGAAATTCAAGATGTTGATACCTAACACTCTCAACTGTAATTTTTTAGGAAGGTTCTATAGTGACGTATAGGAAGTCACCCCTACAGTGTTTCACTGTGCTTTCTAATACTTGATCTTTTTAAAGTTAGGAAGACTTAAAAATTATAGTAGGTTACATTACTATTCAAAAATAGGAGGGATATTCTTTCTATCTATGCTCTGATGGATGCCCAGAAAATAATGGGCGCTCAGTAGTTGCTGAATGAATTGCTGTCATCTATGAAATACTGTTTATGCTTTTAGTTGCACGTGCTCTTTGTAGCTGATCTCATCAAGCACCTGACTACTTTATTGGACTTAGTTTTTTTCATTTTGTTAAACAAGCCATTCTGCTAAGAGATTATCTGATAGTTACACTCTATTTCTCACATTCCAGGGCTACTTTCATTTCCTGGCTTTACTTTATTCCATGAAAGATCACCTTGCCTATCTATGTATCATGCTTTTCCCTGTGCTAGAGAAGAGGAGAAGAGTTCCTGACGTCTTTACATCCTTCATCACTCTTACAGGAGCAGTGAAGATGGCTGGGAAGGCCGTTGCCTGATGCATCATTTTTCAGTAGTTTGCTATGATAACATGGTAATATAGCTATGCATAAATTTTCAGGTATGCCGGCTTAAAAACAAAACTTACACCAATTCATCAATCCTTTTTCTTTCCTCTTATTTCTTAAATGTGACCTTAAACATGGCTGGTTCAACTAGATTTAACTATTCTGTTCTATTAGATTAATTTTGTGAAATCTATGGAAAAATATATATATATATATATTTCAAATATATATATATATTTGAATATATATATTCATCTCCCAATAAGTTACAACAGGTAAATTGGGACAGCAATTGTTTCAAAGCTGCGGTCCTATTTGAGAAGGTGGTGAGTTCCATTTCTAGAGTAGGAACTGAGCATAGCCTTCCTGCTAGTGTTTAAATCAGCAATGAACAGGTATGTTAGAAGGGAGTGCTTTTGAATTAAGTAATTGCTTATCATGTTGAAGTTCAGTCAAATATCAGATCCCAGTATTCCCCAAATGTTGGTTTTCTTGTATGGTTTATGGCATACATCACTTAGTGACAACATTAGTCTCACCTAGCAGGAGCAGAACTTATATGAACTCTGGGTGGTGGTGGCATTGGTCCTAAGAATGCTTACTCAGGGGGCTAAATTTCTACCCTGTTCTTTATTTATTTATTTATTTATTCATTCATTCATTTATTTATTTATCTATCTATCTATCTATCTGTTTGTTTGTTTATTTTGACAGAGGTTGGGTTGACCTTGAACACAGTCAGCAATAGTCTTTAACTGGTTTTCCCCCGATTGTGACTGCTGAGAATCTTTACTTCTCACATATCCTCTGTGCTCTATTCTATTTACTGGATTTTCTAAAATTAAATGCTTAACGTTTATTTGAGCTAAGTCTGCTTTCTCTATCAACCACATCAGCCCCATCATCTTTTTATTGCTTATTGTACATAACATTTGTGACAGAGATAAAATGAGGCATAAGTTGCAAGTGAAAGTTCTGTTTTGCCTAACAGTGTGAGTTATATTGACTTCCTTCTTTGTTGACATTGTTTTTGATTGCTCTATCTATATCAATATTGCAAATATTATCGTTAAATATTCTGCAGAATCCATATTTGGTCGAAATGTATACTTGTGCGTTTATCGCAACACCTCTTAATCCAACAGACAAATCTAACTAAGAAGTTGTTTTTCCGAAGAGGAGGAGGAGAAGGAGAAAGAGGAAGAAGAGGAGGAGGAAGAATAAGAAGAAAAAGAAGAGGAGAAGGAGGAAGAGGAGGGGCAACCACCCCCACCCACCCCCAAAAGACTGGGTACATTTTTATCTAGAAAGGCACCCCCGCCCCTTACACCTGCTTTGAAGAGCCCTTTAAGGTGTGTGCCAGTGTAAGCCTTTTCCCAAGCCGTTTGGATGATGCTGCGACAGGAGAGATTTTTGCATTACAAAGACGTAATTTTAAAAATGCAGAGCAGGTAGTTAATAACTAAGAGCCTGGGGGATGGAAAAGAGAAGAGAGGCAGGAGCATTATCTGCCAGCTGGGGGCTGACCTGATTCCCTAGAATCCTCAGCTTTCTTCCTCTTTCCTCCCACCATCCTTCTTCCCCCCCCCCCCCCCGCAACCCCTCTTTTCCCTTCCCCAGATAAGCAGCTCCGGGAAACAAAGAACCGGGCTCTCCAGACCTCAGCGCTGGAACCTAGGGCTTTCGGAGAAGAATCTCTTTTCGGGGACCAGGGCTCTGGAGCTCCGAGTCCCCTCCCCAACCTCCCCCGCCTCCCTTGCTTGCTCGCTGCTCCCTCCCTGCTCGCTGCCTCCCCCACCTTCGCTGCGCTGGGAGGAAGGCGGCCAGGGCTCAAGATGGCTTTAGCCGGGCTGTGCGCCCTGTTCGCCTGCTGCTGGGGCCCGGCTGCGGTGCTGGCTACAGCTGCCGGCGACGTGGATCCATCCAAGGAGCTGGAGTGCAAGCTCAAGAGCATCACTGTGTCGGCACTGCCCTTCCTGCGCGAGAACGACCTGAGCATCATGCACAGTCCCTCGGCCTCCGAACCCAAGCTCCTCTTCTCTGTGCGCAATGACTTCCCAGGAGAAATGGTCGTGGTGGACGACCTAGAGAACACGGAGCTACCCTACTTCGTGCTGGGTGAGTCCCGGGAGAGGTGAAAGAGGCCGGAGGAGGCGCTGGACCAGCGCCCCCACCCCCCACCCGGCCCGCGCCACACATCCACTTGCTGCCGCCACCTCCCCTCCCCCACACTACCTCCCTGGATCCGCCCCACTCCTGGACCTTTCTCCACACCCACTTGCAAGCCAGCACTTGGGCCTTGGTGCACCTGATGTCTCCCCAAATCCACTCTGGAACCCCTCCCCTCTCCTCTCAGTTGCTTTGCCCCAAAGGAACAGGTTGCTGGAATGTCTCTGAAACCTTCCTCAGCCTGGAGCTGGGAGTTTTCCTTCAGGAACACCTCTGAACATCATCGGTTTCCAGCCCAACTCTCAGAGGCCTCTCTCCCTGTTTGCATGCCACATGCTTGGGTAGCTCTTTGCTTCACACCCTTGGGCACCTATACCCACCCACAGCCATCCCCAGGCTTTAGGAACAGGAATTCCGTGGCTATCTTGCCAGCGTGTGAAAACCTCACTGATCTTCACTCATCTAAAACCCTCTATCTACCATCGGGGCTTGGATACACTTCCACCCATTTAAGTTTCTTATGTGCCTGGAGTTCGTCTTGGGAAGTTGTACCTCTATGCCTAAACCTAACAACCTCCTTATCAGGCACTAGCACATCTCCATGACATTTTACAGTCTCTTGTATGAAGAGATGGCCCAACTGTGTGGCCCACTTATAACTGTTGCTCTCCTCTGTTCTCCAAACTTCAGAAGGTCGGTGTAGATATTCCTGCACAGATAATGGCCTCTCTAGGCAAGAGGCTTTTCTTTCCTTTGTTTACATCTCTCTGATCCCTTTCTTATACTTTTCTTAGGTCAGAAAATTGCTTCAGACACTGAATCTTATATCCCTTTGACTCCATCCTTCTTGTTTTCATTACCAGAATCTTGCAAAGCATCACAGGCTCACGTGACTTAGGTACCAAATTTCTCTACTTCTCCACTGAAGCTCTATGTCTCTCCATGCTGCCCTCACCCAACTATACAGTTCATTTCTTTGGAATACAGTGTATACGGGCTTACAATATGCTTCACATACTCTAATTTTGTCCAGGAGGGACTAAAGGTATCGGGGATGGGGTGGGGTGGGGTCCAGGATACTATTGCATTTACTTAATGTTCTACAAACTCAAGTTTGCTTTGCAGGAACATGGTTTCCTGCTAGCCGTGTGTAGGTTGAAGCCACAGGTGAAATTATAACCTCTCTTCCTGCTCTTCTTTCACAAAGATGCATTTTTATACTGAGAGCATTAGGAGTAGGTGAATAAACCCTCCCTCCTGGACCACAGTGGAAAAGTAATTTAAAAAATTGCCTGGTCCTATGAAAAGTTCATTTACAGTTTTGGGACTACAACTCAGTTAAACCCAGTGAAGCCAACCTACACACTTGAAAGGATTATTTAATTTTTTTTTTTTGCAGGAAAAGTACCAATAACATAATAAAGACTGGGGGCTGACTAGAGATAGGAACAATGTGGCTATGGTACTCATTACAGCATACAATTTGTTGAGTTATTCAGTGGCTGTAAAGTTCATGTTGAAGTCATGCTGATGTGCAAACACGGTTTGTTCGTCATGCTTTGTAAGAATGAATGTGGAAAATTATATGCTTCTAAAGAGGCTGTTTGGGGTTCTGCATACAGAATTGACTGTGCATAAAAGTGGACATATGTGGATGAAAAGGAGAGGTTGGGCTAGCAGGTACTCGGAACTCCACTTCTCTTTTTGAAGAATTCCAAAGCCCAGGCTGTGTACTGTGATAGACCTATACTAGCTACGCGTCCAAAGCCCAGATGTTCAAGAATGGGTTTTGTGCAACTTTGTACAAAGCTGCCCACTGCAGCACCCTGTTGGGGTTGCCATGGTAACCTGCTGCACTAAGGCATTTGCACAGAGGCACAGGCACTTTCACTTCAGAACCAGAAACTACATGTTTGTTCTCCAACTTCACAGTTACCAAAATATGCTCAGAGCCATTGATTTGCTGGTGTCTGTTCCTTTTGGCCTGGAATTCCAAAAGGGGCAGCATATAAGTGAGCAAAAAGGGAAAGGAGTCCAAGTTCATGGAGGACAGATTTGTTCTTAAAGTTAACTTTTGTGGCTCTAAGTGATGCTACTTAAGATTCATGGTGAGGAATGTAATGATTTGTGAGTAGATCTTGTAGATCTTGTTTCATGTTTCTCTGGAAGCAGACTAGCTTCCAGTCAGTAGTTGTGGGAATTTATGAAGCTCAAGCTTCTTAGCAATTTGGGACACAGAAGTTAACCACCACACTCCTGGCCCCAGGTGCCCTCTAGTCATCAGGAACACACAGATCCTTTTAAGAGCTGTAATCATACCTAGTTGAGTGTTTGGATGCTGACAAGCATAGGAATGCTGAGGAAAAAGATGCTCCTGTGAGGATAGCAAGCTCCACAGCTTAAAAGGATCTTAGCCAAAATCAGGTCTCATCACTCCTGGAAAAAAAAAAAAGCATGAAAATAAATGACCAAACAAGTGTTGGCATTCTTTTGCTCTGAAGATCAAGTCTTCTCATTTCAATGAGGCGAACAGACTTTTGAAAAGGGTCTTTATAAAAAAAGTGCTCTTGCTGCTAACTTTGCAAGCCTCTTATCCTTTCAAGTCAGCTTCAGTTTTTGGGGTTCTTTAAAGAGTTTTGTACATGCCTCCTTCTCCCTAGAGGGCTTGCCATCCTTTCTCTGACCCCAGCTGTCCAGCTGTATGAACATTCCACCCACATAACCTTTCTGTGATGCCTTCCTTCTCCCCTCCTCAGATCACTGTCGTCTGGAACACTTTTGATATTTTTGCAAAGACTAATGAAATAAAAGGTAGATTTGACTTGACTTTCTGTAGGAATGAAGGTATTTGAGGTCATGGAGAAAGGTTAACAGGATAGTGGTGGCTATGAATACATGGATGTAGGAATAGCCTGGCTGTGTGGAGATCAGCCTTGCTAGAGTGGAGCCTCAACACAGGAATGGTGGTGACTGCACATGGGTCTGGAGAGGAAGTCTCACCACAGGTCAGGCAGAGAGGGCTGGTGACACAAAAAAGAAATGAAACGTGGCTCTAGAGGCTACCACAGCTACAAGCCCTGTCCATTTTACTTGTAAAGCAATCTCAGGTAGGGTAGGAGTACTTGTCTCCTGTTCTTTGAGGTGGAAGTTGCAGACTGTGGTATAAGGGTAAGATGGCACTGTAAATCATGTCTTCTTTGGCTGTACATAGTTTTGAATTGGAATGTTTATATTCATGTCCCGTCATCTCTAGCTGGCCTGCCTTCCCACAAATATGAATTTTACTGTGTCAGATTGTCTTCTTTATGGTACTTGTCAGGCAACCCCAAGTCAGATAATCCAAACCTCTGCTTTCAGACGTGTTGTGAAGATTTTTAAAGTATTGCAAGGCAACTGTAATATCTATCTGAAAATATTTGAGTACATAAGCTGTATTATCCTCTTGGGGAGAAATCAAAGGTTTACCAGATTAATATCTTAACTAAAAATTCATGTCTTAGCTCTTATAACAGCAGACATTTCTGCTTTGGAAGCATATTTGATCTTGGAATAGAGTTAATGTGAAGAGGGGCATCCAAATTTTCTGTGCTGTGAATGGGATGTGTCTATCATTTCCAATGTTAGCTGAAGAGGACGTTCTTCTGCTTCAAACCCAGCTCTTGAGCCTTTGCATATACAGACCTTAGTGCAGAGACAGCTCGTTCTTGTGCTTTGGCATTTTGTATTAGCTGTTGTGGATTTAATGGAAGAAAGTAAAGTAAATCAGCCTGTAGAAGTGTAGCAAGACCACATACAAGATGCTGTCAAAAGTGTCTGGAGCAGTCCAGTGTGGTGCTGAAAAGAAAAGGCTGTGAAGGCAGATCTGGTGTCAGCATCTGGCTTGCCATACATTCCAAAAATGGAGAAGAGTGAGGATAACTAGGGTAAATAAATTACACAGGAGCCCTTTGTCAAGAGTGAATTGACCTGTTATTTAACCTTAGGTCAATTAATATGACATTTAGGCTTTTCTCTATGCCTTTTAGGTTTGGTTTAAAAAATTTTTTTTTTCAAAAATTGTCCTTTTACACAGTTCAATACAGGTTCCCTGGCAATGAGTAAGATAGAGAAAATGTATTCACATGCTTTAAACAGAGAAATCCTATGTGGTTTTTGTGCAAATGCCTCTTGAACAGCTTTGTCCATTGTGTGTTTCCTCACATAAACCTTAGTGTAGAAAGTGAACTCCATCAAGATACACCCAAGAAGCTTCGTTGGCTGTGAACAACCTGGGTATTCTTATTTATAGTCCTACTCCTTTACTACTTGTAGGTATTTATGGCATCCACAGGCGTAATGAACGAGCTGGGTGATGACGCTGTTATGTTCAATATTCTGAGAAGAGCCTCTTAGCAATGCAAACAGAATATGAAGGAGGTGAAGCCATGAGGCCACAGAGAAACACCGTGTGTTTAGGTCCTGTATGAAGCCTCTGATCTTTGCTATTATGGTTTTGGTGCTTAGAATCCACTGCCAGAGCCCAGAAAACTCTCCTATAGTGAGCAAATGGCTTCAGATATAACACTGGGCAGCATTTTCCCCTTACAGGTGGGCTTGGGACTCACAGGAAGCAACTGAAGTACTTCAACATCCCCAACTTCTCTTTACCCATCTCTCCGTCTTCCTTTGAAAGGGGAACTTTAAAATAAGTTTCCTTTATTTCTCTTGTTCTTCCATACAGTGAACTGTTTAGGTTAACGGCGAACAAATTTATACAGAGCTGCAGCGCCATCTGAGACAAAGTGGGATGAATGATGGCAATCTTAAACTGGAGATTTCAATGCTTAAACAGCACATACCAGCATAATGCACTAATTTATAGTATTGAGAGGGTTATTATTTACTGTTTCTCCACAGAAATGTGGATTTTAACATCAAAGGGGTTTTGAATGCAGGAATGATGAATTTTAAGACACTTCAAGTGTTCTTCAAGACCTGCTGATGCAGCTTAAACTCAAGACATTGGAGCTTATGAAAGAAAAATAAATACCAGCTTAATTTCTTTATTCCTCTTTGGAGGAAAGGCTGAGATTCACATACATATGCATGTATGCATATGTGTATGTGCATACTCACACACACACCCCTCCCTTGCTTCTCCCCTCTTCTGTTCTTTCCTTTTATTCCTCTCTCCCTTCCCTCCCTCCTTTTGAATATATATACATCTAAATAGCTAGGAGTTTCTCAAATACATGCCAGTAGCTACATTTTCAGCAGAGACATGTCAAATTGTAATTTCTTCATTTTTGTGCCACGTTCAGATAGATGCCCACAGCAAGTTAACCATCCAGGATGTTTGCCTGTGATGATTCCTAATGAATTGCAATGATAATTTCACCATATTATTTTTATTACAAATATTACACACTTTAAAACTTACTTAAGAAAATCAACGTATCTTCATGGATCTTCATGAGAATTCTTTTCAAGGAACAAAATTCAGAAGAAAAATAGTTTATTGCTGATGGGAATCTGAATTGGTTCCACAGCTTCTGTAAAAGCAGGATTGAAAATGTGCCCCGCCCCAAAGACCAAACAGTTTTGCTTCTAGCTATGAATCACACACACAACAAAGTCTTCAGCGATACTACGAATATTTGTAACCATGCTGCTGGTAATAGCAAAACCTGGAAGCATCATTAGGAGAAGACTGGAAATAAATATGTTGACACAGTCACCTAATAAAATATGATTGGGCCATCTAGTATACAGGTAGGTAAAGAGTGGTCAAATGTTTATGCAAAGCAAGTATGCAAAAGACAAAATGCAGAATGAATCACCTCTAATAAAATGTCTTAACGAGAAGGGAAAGAATGAAGGGGATTTTGAAGATAATGACAGAATTTTCATTTATTTATTTATTTTAGTTTTGAAAAACACATGTCATTGTTTAGAAGGATTTTAGATGCATGAACACTCAGGCTCTCTTCCTGTTAGCCTTTTACATTAGTATGATGTTCTTTTTGCAGATGAAGCACCAGGTTTTGCCTTCTGCTCAGGGTCCAGTGCATGGCACTACACATTCCATATAGTTGTTCTGTTTCCTTGGGCTTCTCTTGCCAATGACAAGTTCTGAGACTTGTTCTTAATGACCTTGACAGTTGGAATAATATGGGTCAGCTATGTGTAGAATGTTCTTCCACTGGTGTTTTTTTTTTCCCCCTGATCTTTTCCCAGTAATTAGAAGAGATGTGAGGTTTTTGTTATAGGATATAAACATGGTTGAACACAGGTGCTGTTGGTCTTGACTGCCTAGTGAGGTTGTGCTGTAGGGTAACCTCTGTAGAGTTTCACTCTTCTCTCCATTCCATACTCAAGCAGAATACATTGCACACAGACCACACTAAGCTACTCACGAGCCACTATTTTATAGGCTCAGTGTTTGCATAAATTATTTAGAATCATCCTATATGAGACCATTGTATTTTCTGTTTTTTTGTTTATTCATTCATTCATTCATTCATGACAAATGGACTCATAGATATTTATTTTGTACTCTAGGGAATATTTATTTTATATTTGGGGTTTTAATTCAATACTGTTCTATTGATTTTATTGCTCAAATTGCTTGCTCTAGCTTTGCCTGATGGGAACATTCAGTCAACTCTTGTGTATTTCGCATGCCCCTATTAGTGTGGAATTTTCTCTTGAACACTTTCTTACTTTTAGCCATTGTAGTTTCTTCTAGCTTTGTCCAGCATATTCTCTACCCCTCCCTGAAACATTTCGGTCTCTATGTACCCTGTTGTTGAATATTAATATTTTTTATTGATTTATCTTTTAGCTAAACAGTGGTTATTCCTAAACCAGTTGTATACCCAAATCACCACACAGAGACTAGGATTTACTTAATCAACCTAAAGCACAGTGCTGGGCAATAATTACTCCATCCTAAACCTCCAAGCCTGCACAGTTTCCTCCCATTTATATTTTCCATATTATATTTGTTTTTATTCATATCTTAGGTTCAGTTCATCTCTCCTCGTGGTTCCACGTCCTCTCCTGCCTATTTCTCCTCTCCGACTCCTCCCACTGGCTTCTTTCTTCTCCCCTCTGGACCAGGATGTCCCACCCTATCCTCTCCATTGTTCAGCACTGGCTGGCTGTTTAATTGACAATATAGAGAACAAATGGTGGCATGTTTACACAAACTTGAGACAGGTGATGCTTAGAATAAACATCACAATGCAATGGTCGGATTGAAACCAGATAGTGGGGTTGAGAAATCAGCATTTGGATGAACAAGGGTAAATTGTATACATTTTACTTGAACATTATACCAACAGGACTGCTAATTCTTTATAAAACCAAGATATAGGCACCATACATGATTTTATGCATGGACTAGGGATTGCTGTTTTTAGTCTGTCAATTGTCACAACAAAGGAACAAAATATGTATAATGATAAACATACGCATGTATTCATAAGTATTGCTACATGTAACAACTGTAGGTATAATAAGCTAAGTATCAGTTCATACTGATAATTCTAATTGTTCCATTCTCTATATTATTAATAGATTCATGAATTGTTTTACAGTTTCCTTCCTGGTTATCTCACTTCAACCCTGAGAAACCTGGCTCTGGTCATCTGCCATCTAGTTATTGAAAATTTCAATTCCAGTTTGTAGTTCATAATGGTTATTAAAACTACTTATCCACACCCCTCTGGGAAATGACTAGTAGTTAGAGTACAGTTTGGAGTACAGTTTCTTTTCCTTTAGTCTTAAACACTACTTATTTCCAAATTTGCTTGGGTCAGCACTTACCCCTCACTGCCTTCAGTGAGGCTTCATAAATCTATGTTAGAGTTAGCATGTTTGTCACACCCTTCAGCCTGCCTTAGGGTTCTTAAACCTTCTAAATTATTTCTTTTACTTTAATTTTCTGGCATTAGAGTTGGCCATTGTCACTCTAAAGTTTCATGTTTTTATAAATGTACATGGGTTGATGCCTCTTATTTTTTTTCTTTTGTGGTAATATAGCCACAGTTATAGTATTAAACAAAGTGATTGAATTATCCTACAAAATACCCTTGTCTTTCCTCTTCTCATCCTTACTTCCTTAACCCCATACCTGGGTGAAACAGACTTGCTTTTTAGCTTAATCCAGATGTATTTTCCTTCAGTGTCTTTCTTTGTTTCATAATGTTTCTTCACGCGTTCAGGAAGTTATTGTGACTGCCAGAGGTACTGATATGTTTGACACACACATTTATTGTTTTGGCAAGATTCTTGCCTTGATCCTGTGAGTTTACAGCCTGGCCAACAGAGAAGAAGGTAATACTATCATCTCCCAGCTTTGCCAGAGAATATTTGTGAGGGCTTGCTTGTTTGTTTATTTATTTTTTTAATTGTACCCATCACCTTGATATCTGCAACAACATCCTTCTTGGAGATTCGTACCTAAGCAACCAAAGAAACAAGTTTATATTTACTGCAAGTCATAGTGAACACACATTGAGTGTCTCCCTTTTTAAAGATGTCTTCCATTTGTCAAGAAGGCTGAAGGCTCCATGCAAGTTTTTGTGTACTTCGTTTGTGCTTGTTTGTGTTTATTTATTGTGACCTCAATGCAGAAATTTATGCTAAAAATATTCTCCAACTTCCAGCTTAGTTTTCTCTCAAATCTGTGTAAATCACTCTCATTCCAGTTGTTTATTACTTTCATTTTATTTCTGTTCCCAATTCCTATTCACTCTTCCCAGTAAAAAATATTTGGTGTGTGTGTGTGTGTGTGTGTGTGTGTATGCAACATCGTGCTGTGGAGGTCACAGGATAACTTAGAAGAGTCATTTCTTTCCTGCCACCTTGCAAATCAAGGGGTTGAATTCAACCACTCAGACCTGTTAGGAAGCACCTCTAGCTACCAAGTCACTTTGCTGTCCCACGACTAGTCTTTAAATGTTTATTTGTTTGTGTATTTATTTATAGAACGAGACTCATGTGGCTTGGGATGGTCTTGAATGTCTGATACTCCTGCCTCTGCCTCATAAGTGCTGGGACTACAGGTGTGCTTGACAACTCCCCTTCCTTTTATTTACTCAGCACTATATTATTAAGATTTAATCGTGTTATGATGCGTGATTATAGACCACTTTTGTCTAACAAAGCTTTCTGCAATAATGTTACCGTTTTATAGGTGCCTTATCCAATATGGTAGTTCCTAATAGCATGTACCTCTCGAGCACTTCAAATGTATCTAGTGCAACGAAACAGCTAAATTTTTATTTTTTTCAACTTTGCATTGGTTAACTCTCAAATAATCTCATACATATATAGCCTAACATATCCATCAGTGAATATACAGAACACTGGCACCATTGTTCAAAGGAAAACAACTGCTATAGAACGCCCCATTGTGGATATGGACCACATTTTATCAGCTTCTAGGATGGCTGACACCCAGGTGGCTTCCTGCTGCCTGACGTTGGACACAGTGTGGCAATTATCAACTTTGTGCATATGTCCTTAAATATTTTTGGGGGGAGGAATTCATATATCACGTACTAGGAGGATAATTTCTGGTTCATGAAGATGATAAGTACATAACAAGATTGTCAGTTTGCACTTGAATGGTTATGCTAGTCTGTACTCTCATCAGCTATATAAGAAGGTTTCTATATCCCCCCATTCTCCAGTTGCCATTGCACAGTTTTTTAATACTTTTCCAGTGTACTAGACTGACATTCCATTGCTAGTCAGTTTTATATGTTATGAGTACTCAGAGACTTGGTAGTTATACCTTTGTTTCTAATATAAATTATAAACATTTTACATGATGTTGTGTATTTTGCCTTTGATTACATTTGTTTTGTTTGTTTGTTTGTTTTTGTAGGGCTCTAGCTTTGGCTGGCCCTTTACCTCTCCAGTTCTGGATTGCAAAATGTATATCAAGGGGTTGGGGATTTAGCTCAGTAGTAGAGCACTTGTCTAGCAAGTGGCAAGGCCCTGGGTTCAGTCTTAGGCTCTAGAAAAAAATAAATAAATAAAAAGAAAACTGTGTAATTAAAATAAAATAATAATAAAAAAGAAAACTGTACATCACCATTGCAGACCTTATTTGTTCATTTTGTTGCTGGGTTCTCGGAAAGATTTGCAGTTTGTAAAATTAAAGGCATTAATTGTTCTTTTTAGTTTCTATGCTTTTTCCAAGTCTTAGCTGAGATAGTTTTCTACACGTTAAGATTATAAAACTATACATATTTTCTTTTAATACATAATAGTTATCCTTTACCTCTAAATAGGTGAAAGATCTTGAGCTTATTCTGATATGTAGTATGACCTATAACCTTCTCCAGATATGCTATGTGAAGTAAAACATTAGCTATCTCTATAGTTGCTCAGATGTCTGTGCCATTCACAAAACAGCCTCAGGTTCCCCTCTGATTTGAGATATCATCTTTACTGTGTACCCATTTGACAATATATTTAGGTCTGATTCTGAAATTAGCTTTGGTTGAATAAAATTAGCATATTAAAGAAGAATTGATTGTTTTTTCCTTTATGAAGAGTTTTTTATAATTAATTTAATAATTAAATGTTTTTTTAGTATTTATAGAGCTAATGATAAGATTTTTCTCCTTGGATATATTTGAAAAGTGAATTATATACATATATTTCCTCGTTTTGAACTGCTTTTGCATTTGTGCAACAGTTTTCACCA
The DNA here is from genome assembly GCF_907164565.1 of Psammomys obesus. Lineage (NCBI taxonomy): Eukaryota > Metazoa > Chordata > Mammalia > Rodentia > Muridae > Psammomys > Psammomys obesus. The sequence goes on along the minus strand of NW_026596057.1, from coordinate 11,645,395 downwards.
AGTAGTAATTAATTGCTCTTTGAATATGAAATTGGATTTGTTTGATATGTTTTATGAAGTGTACATTGCATTACTATTTCCAAGTGAGGCTATTCTTAGGTTTTCTGGCTGTGTGACCTTTGTTGGCATTTAGTATCAGTTTTATATTTGCTCCATAAAAGTAATTGCTTCTTTTTTTTCTAGAACAATTTTAAACAGCACTGTAATGATCTGTGCTGTCTAAATCATTACCTGGTGATGAGATGATTATAGTGACCACACTGTGAAATAGTGACTTTGTTAGTGAGATAATGAACATGTAAGTAAGAGGTCTAAGTCAAAGGAGGCTGGGATACATGAATGGGTCCTAGGAACTCTTGGTTTGGACGAGAAATTACAAGCTGTAGCTTAAGGAACAGGTACTGGAAAGAGTAAATGCAAAACTAGGTCAAAGAATGTAAGTAAGTACTTAAGTAATACTTTGGTGCCATGTCGAACTGTGATAGACAGCACATAGCTGAAGGGACATGCGATTAAACATGCACATCCTAGCAGGGTCTGGTGAAATCTGTTTTTAACTGTTTCTAGACAGTAGGTATGATTGACATGTTATCTCGCTTCCCCCGGACTCGAGTTCCACTGTAATCTGAATGCACAGAGCATCTTCTGGTGCACTGCAAGTCTGCACACAGTGATCCTGACGGAGGCCTCGAGTTTCCCTGCTTTCCCGTAAAGAGCTATTGTTTTCTCTGCACATAAGTTCCTTGGACTCATTCTTTAACCCACTATTTCCTTTTAGTCTTTCTTTGCCTTATTCTCTTTTTTGTGTCCTTTTTTTTTTTCTTTACCATTATAGCATTTCCTGGATGACTGAAATGGCAAATATTAATTTTTCAATTGGCAGAGGAAATTAATAAAGCACACTAGTGTATGTCCGTATGTGTATTTTCAGAGCCCATGAGATCGTGGATCCTGGGGACTATGACCTAATCAATGGTCTGGTTCTTTGATGGGTTCAGAATTTAAATAGACTATTGATAGATGGTGGAACTGCTAAAAGTGGGGTCTGGTTGGAAGAAGTGAATTGGTGGAAAGCTATATTTTGGTCATTACTTCTTACTATTTATCACTTCCTGGATTATGCAAGGTAAACAACTTTCATTCAACATACCTTTTTTTCCATGATGTTTCTGCCTTGCCATGATCCTAAAGCAATCGAGTGAAATGCGTGCTGAAAACCTGCTGAAATTGTGGCTGAAATAAGCCCCTCCTCAACTTGTTTCTCTCAAATAGATGTCACAGAACCAAAAGTGTGGCTAGCACACTGACCCTTTTATTCTAGTACTGACCAGAGGCACAATCTGATGGAGTGTCATGCCAAAGTGTGGCATGTGTCAGGTATAGGCCATGCTCATGGGATAGATGGCTACTTTCTTTGCCGTTCCAACGCAGGCTTCCTGGTGTGCATTCTCAGAATCAGGACCATGTACGGACTCCAGGGTTTAGTGAAAATTAAACAGTTATGTAAACATAAATCCTAGATATGGAGTTTCTTTTAAAAATGGGCATGATGGCCTAACTTTCTGGTGGGGGGGGGGGGGAGGGAAGCCTTCTGAAAATAACTGAAATGAGGAAAGCTTATGTCCCCTCAGATGCCAATTCTAGTTTGGCAGAGTTTTCTGCTTTATTCAATTGTTTAAAAGCCTAAAACCCTTTCATCCCATTCTTCTACTATACCGGAGGCCAGTATCCTCTTCCATGGCAAAGCATCTCACAAGGGTACATGAACTTGCTGGAAGGGGAAGGGCAGATGTTCAGGACAACACATTTTTAACTTGAGGAAATGCTGCACGCATCCTTTACACTGCTGTACCATTCCTGGAAATGCAACGCTACCTAAGTGACCCCATACTAAATTTAGTTCAAGAAACTAAGGAAGGAAATGAAGGAGCAAGGGGAACAGATAAGAGTTTTTGAAAACACTGACTATAAAGATACCTCCAAAGTAAAGAAGCACCCCTTTGCACATATGCAAGTCAGCTGTCTTTGCTGGACAACGCTTATTTTTGAAAGTTCACCTCTTTAGTTCTGTCACCTCTGCCTTTCTTGCTGTCTCATTAATCAGTGTCCATGCTCCTCAACAGTGTCTTTGGCAGTGACCCCGTTTTTCTTGCACTTTGTCTCTTGCCTTTACACAAGCATCTTAACTGTGTTGACCCAGGTCAACAAGTGTTCTCTGAAAGGACAAGGTGGTAAATATTTTCAATCTTAGGCTACTTGGTCTTAATAGATGCTTGTAGTGAAAAGACATCCATAGATACTAGGTAAATATAATGGATAAATGAATGACTGTAGTGGTTTCTCATTAAATTTTTATTTAGAGCAACCAGCAAGTGACCATCACATTAGAGTTGGTCAGCCTTTCATATAGATAGTATACCTAATGTCCTGCTTTATAATTCCGTCAACACCCTTCCCCACAGGTCCACCTTCAAGACCACATTTTGTACAGAAATGAATGTGGCCACACTCTCCTGATCCCTAAATGTGTCCAACTCTGATATTGTCCCTACTTGTCACAATTTCTATTTCCAGCTTTCTCATGCTATCTTCCACTCTGCACCCCCTCCCTCCATTTGGTTCTTGGAAATTCTCCAGTTCATTGTATTTTCCATGTACATCAGAGCTCTCTGACACCATCTATTTTCTAATATATATATATATATTATAGATTATAATATAATTATAATTATATTTATATATAAATAATAAATTTATAAATTATAAATTATAATATATATATATTCAATTTTGTTTTGGGGCCTATATAGAATACAGTGCTCAAGTGAGCAGACAAGAATCATCTCCCAAAATCTATGTGCTTTTTCTTTAGGTCTAGAGCAAATGCTAAGGTTTACATATAAATACTCTTACTTGTATGGATTTGCAGCTCCATAATTATCTGAGTTCTGATCTTGATCTGTTCCTGAAATATTTTTATTAATTTTAAAGTTTTAAAATTAATTTTAAAATTTCATGTTAATTTTTTATTGACCTTGATGAACTTCCCCTCACATTTCCCCAAGTGACTATTTCAGAACTCTCAACTTAATTCTGACATCTTTATACTTGCCAAGATATTGCCTCATGCATTACCTAAAGTTTTGAGGATATCAGGCATAAAGAACCTCTGATTTCTCTATAACTCCGATCTCAAACTGTATGCCTTCTGCTTTCATTATTATTTTTACTTCAGTTTCTAAGACTTTCTGAGCAGCTACTGAATCCCAGCTGTCACCCTTGAATTTCACAATATAATCAGAAATAAAGAAGACATAAACCTGTCGCAGAAGCAAGATTTCCATCTCTTCTAGGCCCTCCCCCTTTCTGCCATTCCTCTCTTCTAGATTTCCACTCTTTTCTCTAGGCCCCTCCCTTCATCTTATAAATAATCTCAAGTCTCTTTAACCCTCTGCCTGTGTGTGCTCCTGGCCAGCATCGATCCCCTAAAGTTAAATATAGATCACTCTGTCCATCCTCATCTTAGCCCTGAACACTGTAGCTGTTTCTTGAAGTGATGAGTATGGGTTTCATTGTTAGACTGGTAATAGGATAATTACAGCAGCTCCAGGCATGTGGGAAAATGTCCAGAGAAAGAAGAGGGATTGATTTTGATCATTCACTTGAAGGAAAGGAGGGTGTACTTTCCCAGAAGGCCCTGGAAGCCACTCCTTTCCACTTTTTGGTCTAGTAAATAGATTAGAACTATGCCTGCAGTCCTCAGACCAGTTTCTGTCCAGAAAGATGCAGTAGCTAGTTGACTCTAAGCTGAAGTCAAATTCTCAGGCTCCTTGGACAGAGATCAGGTAAATGTGCAATCTCAAGGTCTTTCCCACAACTGTCTTCTAGTTCAAAATAGTGACCTACTGTTGGCATTGAGTTTAACCTTGAATTGTTTCCTTTCTTTGGTGTGTGTGCATATGTGTGTGTTGTGTGTGCTTATTTGCGTGTTTGTTTGTGTATAGATGTGTGTTGTGTGTATGTGTAGGCATATGAGTGTGTATGTGTGTGCTGTTTGTGCATGTGTTGGTATGTGTGTGTATGAGTGTGTATGTATGTGTATATGTGATGTGAGGTTGTATACATGTATCTTAAGTACAACCTCTTTCTCAAAAATTTCTGAGAGTTTCTTGCTCTTCATGGCACTCCAAGTACATCTTAAATAATATTACAATTCTAAAATAATTGTTTTCTCCACTTGACCACTCCATGGGACTTCAAGCTCCTTAAAGGAAGATGGTCTCTTAGCCAAGCACAGTGGTTCATAATTACAGTAGCAGCACTACTCAGGCAGTTGCTAGTCAGTCCCAGGCCACCCCATGGCTCAACAGTGAGATACTGTTCCAAAACATCCTGGGAAACACAGTCTTAACCACTTAGGCACCCCAGCATCCAGCATGGTACTTATGGGTTCTGAAGTAGGTGCGTAGTTGACACATCTGACCTTGGTTCCACTGATCTTCAGCTGGCTGGGTCACTCCAGAGAGGCCTCATGTCCAGCTCACTGATTCTCAAGGAATGTACCAGGGCTCCCAGTGGTCAGTGTAACCCTTTGCAAAAGCTCTTTGAAGTGAAAGGGTTTTATCATATTATTAAGATATCACGGCTTTTGTTGTTGTTGTTGTTTTTGTTTTGTTTTGTTTTAAAACCGAGTTGATATTTACATTGATTCACTTAGGGTGTTGAAACTCAATGGGGAAGATGCAGACACCTTAACAGGAGTAAGAACAGTTACATCAACTGTTGCAGCAGTCCTTGTATTGTTTTTCACTATACACACAGGTTATTGTTATAGATCCAATGTTTAGTTATGGATAACTCAAATGAAGCAGTATGGACAATTCGTTTGTAAAATATTGACCCTTGTGTACATCAACTCTGCTAGTCTTAGAATGGGAAATGTACGTTTGCTACAAGCTGCAATGTGATTGTCTGCTTTTGTCTCAGCGCACAGTTTTTATTTGAAGAACAAATAGGCAGGCAGATTGTAGCTTTTCAAATGTATTTAGCAAAGTTTTTCTTAAAAATGGATAAAAAGGAGCTTAGTTAAATAACAAACCCTAACAGTTTTGTTGCCAATGTTAAGATGCAAGCTTTCAAGTGAACCAGTAGAATATTATAAAAACTTGTGATGACCATAGCAACATCAAGGTTTTCCAATGCCAAAAGACTTTTCTGATGAAACCAGAAATAATAGAGTAAGAATTTTTGAACCTGTAGCAGGAAACGGGCTGACATTCAGAGAATCTATATAATAAGCGTGTTCTGCTATTTTCCAAGTATTGCTTCGAAAGCATGCACGAATAAAGAAAGTATCTCCAGATTTCAAAATTGGCAGTGGTCTTTCCATCAAATGTGTGCAGAGTGCTCAGCTTCTAGTTTCCGCTCCCACATATCTCCTTCACCATGAAGAAATTACTTTTTGAGCTTTGATGTAGTATCAAGGAAAAATAACCACAATCATTTATGATTTCATATCTGTTTTAATCAGGATTATCTTTATAAAATTCAACCAAAATAGCGTGGTGCTGTGTTTGGTGTAGAAATTGAGATGAGAGTCCAGCCGACTTCTATTAAGTTACTATATATATGTATATGTATATATGTGTATATGTATATGTATATGTATACATACACACACATACATATATATACATACACACGTGAGTGTATACACATATATCTACACGTGTGTGCACGTGCAGATGCATGTGGGTGCCTGTGGAGGGCAGAAATGGGTATCAGATTCTTGGCGCTATAGATGTAAGTGGTTGTGAGCTGTGTGGTGGGAGCTGTGTGGTGGGAACTGAACTCTGCTGTTCTTCAAGAGCAGCAGGAGTTCTTAATGACTGTGCCCTCTCCAACTTCTAAGACAGCACTTAAAAGCTCTGCAAAAAAATATGTTACAAACTATTATTTTTAATCAGGCTCTGTGTTATAAATGTAATTATCTTTCATTGAATCCATGGGTAGCGATGGCATGTAGCAAGCTTGCTGTTATTTTTAAATGGAGCAATGAATATTTTACCATCTCAGCCCTGGCTTCTGATATAATACACCTTGGTAAATATAGCCCACGTGAGCAGACACTGCCTGTGGACTGAAAAGGGCTATAGAGACCAAGCATGTGCAAACTACTGACCCAGTTCAGAAGCATCTCAGTTGGGACTGGCCCTGGTGCTACAGAGAGGAGCCACAGCCTTTCATGTGGATGCGAAAGCACTTGGCTTACATTTCTAGTGTCACACTTCCTATCAGTACATGAGTATGTGGGTCTGCATTTCCTAATATCTGAGCCTACTGTTCATGTCAGATTGATGCAAAGAATCTGGTCAATGGACATAAGATTGACTGACTGACTGACTGACTGAATGAATGAATGAATGAATAAATGAACATCTATGATCTCCTTCTACTTCAGGTTCTGATTCTTTTGTTGTTGCTGCTGTTTTTTTAATTATTATTACTAAAGTGTAGTGAGTATTCTGTGACTCCTTTGGGGGGCAATAGCTTCTATCTATGTGTCTATCTATCTATCTATCTATCTATCTATCTATCTATCTATCTATCTATTTATCTATCTATCTATTCAACTATCTATCCATCAATCCGATTTCAGTTATTTGCCATGCTTAACTTAACCTCCTTCAGCTATGTGAGAGTGTCTGTGGGTTAGGAAGGGAAGGTGTTTGGTTGAGAGTCTCTCTATCTTGGAACATGAAGGGGATTCCAGAAGAGCTTTTATTCAGCCACTGTCTTTGGGACTTTGGGCACACTGTTATGGTTACCTAAAGGTCACCAGGGAGAGCAATCAGGAGACTGACATTTAAAGCAACGTTGGCTTATTTCCCCGGGGCCCTGATATTAAAGGAGATGGTGATGATTATTGTCCTGGAGCTTCTGGAAGAGTCTGAACTATGCTAGGACAGGTCCTCAAAATCTCAGGCATTTGTACCTTCATTTATCACCAGAGAAACAGAGGGAGAACAGATGATACCAAGGCTAAATGTTAAGCAATCTAGAGAGTAATCCAGTTCTTAAGAGTTGGACCAGAGCTAGGCAATCCTGAGGATTGGGCATTTACAGATATAAGGTGCTCTGAAGATCCTACACAGAACTTCCAAAACTTTTCAGTGACACATCTTTAGAAGTAAATAAACAGCAGCCCCCCTCAGCATAGCAGGTATCTCTAGCGTAGGTGGAGAAGACACCTCTTGCACATTCACTCTCCAGAAAATCCTCAGGTGGTGTGGTGTAGCCTTTGGGAAATGCTTTTCTAGTCTGAACCATTTCTGTGGGAAGTGGCTGGAATCTCCCTGTATGCAGAGAGCCATTACTGTACCTCTCCCAGCACTTGAAGACTGTCACGCCTTGATTGGATCAGGTTGTCTGTAAGCTAAGGGGAATGGAGTGAAGCAGCTCTAAGGTAACACCAAAGTCTGGAGCTCCATTTCCTCCTAGTCTTTAAACTTGTTTCCGACATAGACTTGTGTGCTCAGGTAACTTGGCATAGAGATCACATCCCAGAATTCCCTATGATGTCATCAACACAAGGTAGAAACTGAAAACATCATATTAGAAAAAGCATACTTTTCATGGGGACATGATAAAGATCTAGATAAACCATATGGTAAACGAATGAAAAATTTTACTTGTTCGAATTTGTTCACTATTAGGATTGCCTAATAACTGCACTGTATTATTTTGAAATGACATTGGGCTTTCAGAAAGCTGCAAAACACTACTAAGCATCCCTAGATATACTTTTGGGTCTTTTATCCACCTCATCTTTTTTCATCTTGTTTTGTTATGAAAAAACTAAGTTAACACAGGTATGAGAATGCTTTAAATGGTACTTGGAGTATTCTTTAAAAAAATAACATTTAGCCATATACTAGAAAGCATGTGTTACACCAGCAATAGGCCCTGTTACTGGAAGGAATACTCTTACAATTCTAGCACTTCTAAGGTTGAGACAAAAGGATGGTTTCTTTGAAGCCACCCTGGACCACTTAATAAGAACCTCCACTCCCAATGAATAACCATAACAAGACTATCATTTCACTGATTTTTTTTTGTTAATAGAATTCAGTTTAAGAAATAAAAACCTTAAAAGTATATTTTAATGAAAATTATTAATATTCAGCATAGCTAAATTACATTATGAAAGTGTCAGTTGAATGACTGACTGGTATTTTGGAGCCTGTGTTAAAAGAAAGGCATGATGTAGATATTTGAAGAACTTACTTCCTAACCCCTTTCTACCTTGGAAGCAGCTCCTACGATGGATGCTCCTAGGATGATGGCTTCCTGGAACAGGCCTTCTGCTTCAGGGTACCACTTCTAAGTGATTTGCATTCTCCATGCAATAGGCAGATGGTGGTCAAACCTAGAATAATGTCCCTGCACACAGCCATAACAAATCTGACTCCCCCGTAATTCTCACATTACAATGCAGATTGATGATTATGGTGCTGATGATGGAAGTTAATGTTCTTCCAAAGACTGGACATTGACAACAACTTGGAAATGTTCATACTAGAGGGAGATTCGAGAGGGAAATGTAAATTATCTAGTTAATGGATTTTCCCCAATATAAATGCAAAAACTGCTTTAGTCTCCAGGTCACCATGTAAATCATGCTGCTGCATGGCAGTTTTACGTCCTCTGAGTTCTGTGCAGAGATGATTACTAAGAACACTGGAGCAGGATACTATCTGAGAGCCTCAGATGCCCACAGGGCTCGGCAGAAGCCTGGGAGGCACTCCTGTGTAAGTTGGAAAGGAATTTGCTGACATCTGTCTTCTGAAGTTCAGTGTTTTCTGTTCCCTCAGGAGTCTAAATCACTAAATAATTTGAGGCTCAACCATGTGAGGTTCCCATGCCTCAGACATCTTGATTCATTCTTTGGTCCTCACTGTTAGTGAATGTGAGCTTGGTGGGACAAAGGGCTTCAGTCACAGTCTCCCCTTTTTGATAGTCTCTAGAGAAGCCAGAAACTTACTAGGTTAGAAAATGACTTCCAGATGGAGAAAAAAAATGATTTGGATATTGTGGGGTATGCTATGGGGATTGTTATTTTCTTCTTTCTTGTTGGTGAATTGACTGTGCAACAGAGACTAATGGCAATCCTCCTGCCCCAGTGCCTCCCAAGTGCTGTGATTACAGGCATGGACTATCACTCACAGCTTAATTTTTGCTCCTTAACCAACGTCTGTTAATGAAAGTCCACTCAGTCCGCCCAGTTTTCAGATCCTCTTGGCTTTTTCTCTTTGTTTTTTTGTACAGATCTTGATTGTGAAGAGTGGTGGTGACGTGTGAGGGAACCTTTACGCAGAAGCTGCAATTTGTCAGTCTTCTCATGTTTCTTGTTTATAGAGCGTGGATGTCCAGACTAAGCCACATCGTCTGGTGCTCTGCATTACTTTGCTTAAGTCTTGAAGGGCCCTGGAGTAACAGGACAAGTGCGGTCTGCTCTCTGTATCCATAGCCTTCACATCTGGGGCTCCAGGCAGTGCCACATTGGAAGCATATGAAACACACATACACATCTGTACCAAACATGAACAGACATGTTTCTTTGTCCTAACCCTTGAACAATATGATATAACAAGTATTTTAATATGACTTGCTTTGTTTTAGACATTATCAGTTATCCAGAGTCATTTGGAGCATATGGGAGGGTATGGAATGGTTACATTCAAATTTTTTGACAATTTTTAAAGGAACATGAGCAACTTCAGATTGCTGTCTTTGGTACCAACCTCCACAGACGCTGATGTGCACTCATATGCATTTTCATGAACTTCAGACATATAAACTAGACATATAAACTTGGTCTTATGTGCTGGTTTTTACTTGTTCATTTTCTTATTATTATTCTATTTGTTGGATTTTCATATTATGTAGCAATTGCTGGCACTACAGACATATTTTTAAAAATACATAATAGCAAAAATATAATAACAATTTGATTATGGAGTTCCATGCCTACCATTTTTGTATAGAAATTTGAAAATTTGCTGGCAACTTAAAATTATTATTTTTACTGCCTCAAATAACAATAAGCACAAAATAAATATGGCCAAAGGAGCCATCTTAGAGGATTGCCTACACAGCCATTATAGCTGGTATAATGTTAATAGCAGTTTTGTATATTCTGGTAGGACCAATGTCCACAAGATAAGGGGAATTTATTCATCCTGAGAGAGAAGGTTGGACATGTAGAAAGTACTATATTTTATGTGGACTTTAATCTGACTTTTAACTACCCTGCTGGGCAATTTCTTACAGTTGTGAGAGAAAGCGTAACACATAGTTATGCCTTGGTTTTGGGCCAAAGTGCCAATTACAAAAAAAAAAAAAAAAAAATTAGTGTTGAGATCAAGTGTATCTAATGAGTGTCACTTTTCTCTTCTACCCAACTTTAGAACCAGTGGAAAGGCAGTGACATAAGCCAGCAGGGGGAAGCGTCAGGTTGTCGTAGACACAGAGCTGATGCTAACTCTCTACACACTGCAGAGGCAGAACAGAGAAGCAAATCCAGTAAGAATGCAGACACTAAGAACAGAGAGAGGAGCAAGAGGGACACAGCCTTGAGTGATCCTTTTTTTTCCTATAACCATCAGTCCCAAATGTTTGTCATGATGAGTGTGAAGGTAGAGAGGTCTATGGTGATACCAAGACTTCTCATGTATGAAAACATGAAGTCAGAGTAAGGAAGGCTCCACACAGGCTCAGTGCTCCCCTGTCCATATGCAAGGTCCTCTCCATTAAACTCACACAGTCACTACCACAATATTAGGAAGTATATTGTAGTCCCATGTAAACTAAGGCTTGTGTGGTAAGTAGTTTCAGCAAGAACACACAGTTTAGCAACCAAAGTTTAACTTCAGTCTACCTGACCCCAAAGCCTCTGATGTCCTGAGAACACCGTGAGATCCTACAGGCCTATGACTTCTTAGCCCTTATTTCTCCTTTCCATGAGCCTAGATGTAATGTCACATCTTTCTCTATTTCACCATCTCTTTAACAGAAGACCCATGTTGGCTTGGATGAGACAAGTCAGGAGGGATAGGTGGTAAATTACAATTAACCAACCCAAATAATCCAAATGTGGATGAAGGATAAGTACTTACCATGTAGATAACAGAGAGTGCCCAGGATTTTGTCCAAACTGTTTTTATCTGTGAACAGACATATGCTAGCTGATAGATTAGCTTTATTTTCCAAAAAGTGGCAAATTGGATTATGTTATATTTACAAGATTGTTTTGTCCATTTATGTGCCCATAAAACATTTATATGATGTCTATTATGATCCAGGAAAGTCAGAGAGAAGTTAGGGGGATGGTCTGATGGGACAGATGTTTCTAGTCTTATGGTGTAGGACCACAAGGTCATGCATATACCCACAAGAGGAAAGCAGCAATATTATTACATTTAGGGAGCCATTGTGGTTTCTAAGAAGAGCCAGTTTTAGATACTGTAACATTTGTCGGTTTTTTATTAAAAAAAAAAAGTTCACTGTAGCAATACTGTAATCAAAGACTGTATTCATCCATCCATCCATCCATTCACATATTTTTATACACCTTATTCTCTGGCTTAGGGGCAATGATGTCCATATTTTAATATTCTCTCTGGTTGGGGCCAATTGGATACATTTTTGAGGTCAAAGTGATGGTATTTGAAGAATATTTTCACTGGAGAGTAAATGGACTTACTGTCTAAGTGATAACTAACTCTAATAGAGGAAGTAGTGGACCTGGCACTGGAATTCCGCTCTAACCTTCTGCATATAAAATTAGGATACCAATTGTTTTAGATAAATCCTGCACCAGCACTTTGTATTTGCTTTTAAGAGACTTCGGCATTTTAGTCAGGGTCCTCTCTCTTGATTAGTTTCTTTAGATGTACAGATTTTAGTAGGTTTATCCTATATTACATGTATATATGAGTGAGTATATACCGTGTGCATCTTTCTGCTTCTGGGACAACTCACTCAGGATGATCCTTTCCAGGTCCCACCATTTATCTGCAAATTTCATGATTTCCTTATTTTTCATTGCTGAGTAATACTCCATTGTGTGGATGTACCACAATTTCTGCATCCATTCTTCAGTTGAGGGGCATCTGAGTTGTTTCCAGCTTCTGGCTATTACAAATAAAGCTGCTACAAACATGGATGAGCAAATGTCCTTATTGTGTACTTGAGCCTCTTTTGGATATATGTCTAGGAGTGGTATGGCTGGATCTTGAGGAAACGCTATTCCTAGTTGTCTGAGAAAGCACCAGATTGATTTCCAGAGTGGTTGTACAAGTTTACATTCCCCGAAAGGCAAAGAGGAAGGACATCAGAAGAAGAAGAAAACAGGAAACAAGCTAGAAACCCTCCATGGAGGGCCTCTGAAAGGTTCTGCCTTGCAGACTATCAAAGCAGATAAGCTGAGACTTATGGCCAACTATTGGGCAGTGTGCATGGAATCTTATGTAAAAGGGGGAAATAGTAAGATCTGGAGAGGACAGGAACTCCACAAGGAGAGCAACAGAACCAGAAAATTTGAACACAGGGGTCTTCCCAGAGACTCATACTCCAACCAAGTACCATGCATAGAGATAACCTAGAACCCCTGCATACTTGTAGCCCATGGCAGTTTAGTGTCCAAGTGGGTTACATAGTAATGGGAAGAAGGACTGCCTCTGACATAATCTGATTGGCCTGCTCCTTGATCATTTCCCCCTGAGGGGGAGCAGCCTTACCAGGCCACAGAAGATGACAATGCAGCCACTCCTGATGAGATCTGATAGACTAAGAAGGAAGGAGAGGAGGACCTCCTTTATCATTGGTCTTGGGAAGGGGCATGCATGAAGAAGGGGGAGGGATAGTGGGATCAGGAGGGGAGGAGGGAGGGGCTTATGGAGGATACAAAGTGAATAAAGTGTAATTAATAAAAAATAAAATAAAAAAAGAGACTTCGGCAGCCACTCCTGATGAGACCTAACAGACTAGGATCAGAAGGAAGAAAAAGAAACCCTCCCCTACCAGTGGACTTGGAGAAGGGAGAGGAAGGGAGGGATTGGGAGGAAAGGAGGGAGGGAACTAGATGCGGGATACAAAGTAAATAAAGTGTAATTAAAAGTAAATAAAATAAAAATTAAAAAAAAAGAGATCTCAAGACTTCCAGTGCTCTTAGTTGCTGCCATAGAACTCTGCTGTATAGGTACTCTTTGGTGCCCAAGACCCCTGAGATTTGAGCTCGGGCTTCTGCTCAGGACCTGTGTGTTCTGGTCTTCACTTGCTTCTCATCATGTCATTCTTTCGGGATCCTACAAAGGTCACAGCAAGTTCTTCTCTCATAAAGTCCCCTCCACCAAAGCTTCTCTGTCTTAGCTAGCTTTTTGTCACTCTGAAATCTCACAGTTCTTGTTATTGAATTTGCACAGTTTTATAATACAGTTTCATTATTTTCATCTAAGCAACACAGTCGCATATGGAAGATACTCTTAAGTGTCTTTTGTAAGAGAACTTGCCTTGTCAGAGCCTAGAACAATATCATGTGCATCCCAGATACTCAAGACATAGTGGCAGAATAAATGAATGAGATTCAGAAAATCCTGAGCTCTGTCTTGCTAACTTGCTCCAGAAATGGCTTTGCAGTGTACTGTTCTTTCCATCCTTGCTTTTCTGCATAGCTGGGTGAAAAGAACAAGGGCTCTAGTGTCAGAGAATCTGCAACTTTTTTGAAGCAGCCAAGGCCAACCAACTTCCATGCGAATTGCTCTAACCTGAGTTGTGCCTTCTGCGGGGGCGAGTTAGTGCTTTGCCCATAAGACTGCAGGGAATCGTTCTTTGCAGGAAGCTGGCAGAGTTTGGCAGTAGGAACAGGTCTCTTCTTGCTCCTCTCTTGGCCTCCATCCAGGCTGTCTCCTCTCTTCTGTCTCCTCTCAGGTAGTTCCCAAGTGCCCTTTCCTTTGCAGTTCAGTGATATCCTGATTAATGAAGGCTTTCTAAGAAAGCCCAGCTTGGTGTAAACAAACTCACAAAACCCCGTCTCTAAATCTTCTGTAGCAGAGCTGTCCGGGTGTATTAGCATGACAAAAACCACCTCAGGACATAGCTATTTGTCCCAGTCCAGTTGAACGTGGAGCCATGTTGGCTCAGCAAAAATGACCAACTGTTCTAAATATATCTGGGGCTGCAGCCTCTTCTCTCTGCAGGCTTGTCTTTTCATTGCCTTGCCTCAGCAACCAGAGATTCCTCAATGGCTTCTCCTTCACCCTCACCACAAAAAACTGAAGGATCTCATCTCCTTAATGCTCTTCCACTCACAGACTGTAGCTGAATGTGAATGAGGGTTAGCCTGCACAGTACCCGCCCCGCAGTTATATTTTAAGCCTTTTCTTTCTGTGGTGAAATAAGAAGTTTTATCCTGTGATAAATGAGATCAGCATAAGAGGCAGGGAGATTTTATAAGACAGGGAAATCTACAGTCTCAACCCACTCCATCTAAAGCTGACCTTGGATGGAGACCAAATTTATTTAGCCTTTTTAAGGTGAGAGGGTATATTAGCTCAGAAGAGCCATCTCCCTCTTCTTTAATGACTGGGTTCCTTCCTCCCCTGGAAACGGTTGCTCTGGGCTTTGTTAAAAAAGCTTGTTTTGGTTGCTGAGAGGTGGAATGTCTCCTATATCACCAGTAGCCCCTTGCAGCTTTTGGAAGGGCTCTCTCTCTTCTTGCCATTGGTACCTGGAAAGTACCTTCTTCCCTCTTGAGCACTGGTTTCTTAACCTCCTTCTAGACTTTATCCTCATCATTTTCTATTCTAAGACCCTTAGGTGCATGCTAAGTGTTTTCCAATATACTAGATGCTATTTTTGTCAACATTTCATTTATAGGTTTTCTATTCTATAAAATCACCACTAATCACAACAAACAAAAATGCATATTGGAAAGAGTATTAGAGTAAGACGTAGGAGGCCGAGGTTCAGTTTGACTGCATAGCAATCATTGGTCCTAAATGTTTTCTAGGCATGGCTCTGGTTGTTAGGTAGCCAAAGGCAATCCTAAGCCTTCATTGACCTTGATGATTTGTGTTCCAGCTCTGATTCTGGAAGACTGTGACCTTAAGGCCATTTGTCTTTATGAACTTTGTGTATAATGACATGGGGTGGGCATATCTCATGCTGGGCATTTATGGATTTGTGTTTGCAGACTTGCCTCTAGGAGTTAGCCCTTCAAAGTAACGTTTTCACTCTTTCATAACCCATCTTGTAGGATGTCTTTGAACTTTTTTTTTCCTCTTTTGTCTCTCTCATCACTTCCATCTTAGTTTACAATATTTATGGCTGAGAAAAAGCATGTGTTAAGGACCTGTGTTCTTTTCATGGTTTCTCCTTTTTTGTGATCACAGTTCTGTTAGTTTTCCTTAAATCTTCTTTCTTCACCAATCCCTTGGCTTGTGCAATCAATATTTCTTTCTTCATTTTGTCAATCCATGGAATTGTTCAGCACTTGTATTATGGAACCAGTTCCTTATAGCTCCAGAACCAGAGTCCAAATCAACAATTCCCAGGAATGGGAGAAATCCAGCCCGTACTTTCTAAGTTGTCAACACCAATACTTTCTAATTTGAGTAAGGAGCAGGGCAGAGATAGTCAACAACGGTGATTTTTTTTTTTTTGTCCCCACTCTACAAGCAGAGAATGTTTATATTCCAACCAGAAGTTCTCAACCTATGGGTCATTACCTCTTTGGGGGTTAAATAATTCTTTCACAGACATCTTAAATCAGATATCTTGCATCTCAGCTATTTACATCACGATTCATAACAGTGGCAAAATTACAGTTATGAAGTAGCAAAGATAATAATTTTATGGTTGGGGTCACCACAACTTGAGAATCTGTATTAAAGGGTCACAGCATTAGGAAGGTTGAGAGCTAGGAGTTAGAGATAGGTACTATCAGAGGTATGTAATAGGCGACCAAGAACATGTGAACATCCTCAAATGTTCAGCTCCCACAGTAAAGAATAATTAGGTACAAAGTGTGAATAATGTTGAGTATGGGAAAACCTACTCTAAACATTTTTTTATACTTTCAAAATAGAAACCTCACTGTTTTTATCCTTGCTCACAGGATGCAGCATAGTGTTACACACTAAGCAAAGAAAGATGAAATTTGTTATTTGAGGAACCTCTGTATAGGTGAAAATAGTAATCATGGTCCAGAATTCAGTTGTATTGACATCTCATAGGCAAAGTCAAGAAAATGAATAGAGATGTCAGACCAAATCTACAGTGATGCTAGTTTATATGATACTTTGATACAGAGTATTCTACAGTGATATTTAATCCACTGTCATGAAAACTTAGGACCTGGAAGTTATTCAATTGCGATAAATTCAAAATAGGTTGTTCCACATAAGAAGAGCCACAAAGACTCTAGCAATGACTCCTGAGGCCTTTCTTGATGGGGTTGTGGTGGGAGAAGAGACTGAGCAGGTATAACACTGAAAGAAGACAAAATTGAACCTGGTGGTAAACTTGAGCTATGTCACATCTCCTTAGTGGCAGCCATGATGCTTTCTTCAGAAGCCACCAAGTCTCACATTCATTTTACTTTATTTTATAATTCTCAAACTAGAGCTGGAAATTCACTATAAACCTTGGATGAAATATTCTATAACAATGCTTATAAAACTTTAATGTATTATGAGTCACCTGGCAACACTGAGAAAGGAAATGCAGTTTCTTTAGGTACTTATGGGATGGGCGACCAAGATATAACATTTCTGACAAGCTGTAGGTGGTATCTATGCCCTTGAGCCATGGGCATATCTTGAGTGACAAAGTTTTCAAATGTTTAAGATGGAAAGCATTTTTAAGGTCATTTAGGCTAAGCCTGTATTTCACAAAAGGTAAAGGGAGATTCAACTGTAGTCATAGGCAGAGCATGGTGAGTTGATAGCTAGGTTTGGTTCAGTCTCTAAAGTCCTCTTCCTCCTCTGTACACCCCCATGCTGCTCCATGGCTTTTGGGAGTCCACACAGTGTAGCTGGCCCTTGTCTTTTACTTTTTGAAAGCAAATGGACTCTGGTACTTGTGAATTTTTTAGCTAGGACAGGCCCTTTCCTCAAAGCTCTTGTCATTTGAATGGCAATAGCTACTGTGCAACATGGCTCATTGCCGTGTGATGCCTTTAAGGAATGAACTTGAGCTGTGTCTGAGGCAGGGAGGGTGGCCCAAAGGCAGCTGGAAACTGGAGATGTGGTATTGGTAGGATAATCAAGTGCCATCTTTGATGTACTAAGAGACCCTTTGAAAGGGTCTCTAATCTTGGTCACAAATGAATCCCAACACCCTTCTGTCTGACTTGGGGTCACTCTTGTGCAGATTAATGGGAACTGGCATCGCTCATTGCTGAAAAACTAGACAACGAAGCAAAAGGAGTGTCCTGTGGCAGCAAACACAGCTAACTGCATCCCCCCCCCCGAACCTATGTATAGCAAAAGTTCTTAGAATCCCATGAATGACACTTTAACATTGCATTTGAAAAGTGCAAGGAAAGTGTGGAAGGAAAAAGAGGATGCGTGTGCCTTCATTATGTCAACCTCTTCATTATACATCTGCTACAGCGTCTTCCCTGGCCTCTCTTCCACATCAGGTCATTGTTATAACTAAGTTTTTATAGGATGGTTAATATTGCATTCTTGCCATTTCCTTGCATTCTCTAGAAACTTTCAGCAGGGTTATTTTTAAAACTTAGAGGTAAAAAAAAATCAATATTTTAAGCTATAAAGACTCATTGTTTTTCACTGGAGTTTTCTTTGAAGATTTGTGCGGTCTTGAAACAATAACTTTCCTTCGTGTCCCTTTAAAGCATTAAATAGGATAGTTCCTCTCATTGTCCTTTAAATAGTGGCAAGAGAGAGAAAGCAGTTTAGTGTTTTCCAGAGTCACTCCTGTGTGTGTTGCGGTGGGGGTGAGGTGGGGATGACTTTGGCTCATATCGAGAACAAAAATCCAGACCCCCTGTGATTCTTCACCACTAAGGTGAGGTTGGTTCCAGTAGTATATTAGGCAGAGCTCCAGGGGTGGGAGAGCAGTGTGCTCTAACAAGATCAGGCTAGGCTAGCTGATTAGACCCCTGTGATAGAGCAGGAGCGGATAATGAGTGGTGCGGAGGTCAGCTAGGTGCGGCTTCTTTGTGGGCCTGTGTTTCAGAAGCGAGAAGGCACTCAGTGGGATGAAAATGTAACCCACTTAGTGTTGATGAAATGACATTCTTAATGTTTGCAATCCATTACTAATCTGTGTGTCTCAGGCTCCTTGGAAGCACAGAGGCCAGCTGCATACAAGGTTCGCTGAATTCTGCAGATGTTAGCACAACAGATTGGAACTCGGGGATCCGGAGATCTGTGCCCTCATTCCTGCCACTGTTATGTAAAACAAATAAGTGTATCCAGCACACACTCCTCGAGCTACTAATATGCATAAGCCATGGACCTAGATGCAGAGGTTTTATCTCTTTGACATCAGATGCAAACGTTAGCTAAATAAATCAGAGTCTGAATGAAATAAAGAGTCGAGGCAAATGCAACTGGCTCCTCACTTTCTTAAGCAGTGTGCAGCGATTTAGATGTGTCCATGGATATCACTCTTTTCCACTTCAAAAATAAAAACAAGCCAGACTTTTATAAAAATAACCCATGAACTGAGCCATTCCCACCCTTTCTCATCTATTTGTACATAAGTAGACATGCTTTAAGTGGAATGTCGTTCTATTAGCTGGGTGGTTGGTAATATAACAGCTCTAGTCTTTGATCTGAGGGTACTAAATGTGCAAGCACTACTAATTGAAAAGATACAGCCCCACCCTGCCTTATGCTTTGTACATTTTAATTCATCTCTGGATGGAGAGATGAAAGGGGCAAAGTGAGGCACTGGAATGCCATTCAAGTCCACCTGGCACAGGGACTTTTCATGTAAAAGAAAATGATTTCAACCTTTGAAAAAAAAAACCTTCAGTTTTCTAAGGTGACATGATGCTGTGGAAAGAGAAAAGCTTGGGCAGTGCGTTCAGACAGAACGTGCTTTGAGTTCCATCATGCTTTGAGTTCTATCCAGCGGCTCTGAGCTCAGTTTTGCTTTTGACGCCTGGGAATTGAGAAAGAACATCCACGCAATCATTGCTTACTATTTCCTCTTTCGTTTAGGTTATTGCTTACTGATGTCTTTGCAGAAACCATAGCTGGACAAGAGCCACCGAGATAGTCAACCACTGAGGATGCCTCTGGGTGTTAGAACCACACAAAACGTTGTCTTTAAAAGGCTCACTGAAGCTGCTTCTCCTGGAAAACATTACCTAAGCTAAGCCCTCCACAAAAGGGAGACTTCCAGCCTAGGGATATCCTCCTCCTCTTCTTACCTTCTTCTCACCCTGGATATGAATACCCATTAGCACCCACGATTCTGCTTGGGATCTGCATGAGCAAATGTGTGCTTCCCCGTCTTCAACGAGCCTCTTTGTTAGCTTCACACCTGCTGAACACAGGCACTCTGCTGAGCAGGTTGAAGAGCCTAGACCCAGGCAGGTACCAGGTGGCTTACAGAGGATTGCAGGTGCTTCCTTTGTGACAGGGACAGCCGGGGCCGAGCATGCCTTCAGGTCTTAGTGGATTCAGGAATACTGCCTTCAGATTACCTTTGGGATGATAGGCAGAAACTGTGGTCTCAAATGAGAGTTGATGCTGATCTACTAATACTTTGTTTATAGGGCTCAGCGCGGAACGTGCAGGGGCTCATTCAGTGATCATGAAGCTATAGGAGTGAAGCCAAACAGAGCAAACGCCCCCGTCACCACTCCTAGCTGTTGACTTGCTTTGCTTCTTAGCTTCTTGGTAATTACTGAGGGCAAATAGATTAGATGGTATTAGTTAGGAACTTAAAAATGGAAGACGTGACTCTCGTTCTCTCTGCATGTGTGTGGTAGATGTATGTGTGCATATAATGTATGCGTGTGTTTATGTTCATATGTGGTAAGCATATGTCCATGTATGTATTTCTCTGTGCATGTGGAGGGTAGATGTCAGATGTCTTTATCACTTTTCATCATACATATCACTCTCTATATGTATATATAAAATATATGCGTATGTGTACACCTTCTCATTGAGCCTGGAACTCATAAATTCAGAAAAAATAGTGAAGAAGCTAGGAATCTCTAGCTGTTTCCCTAGTACTAGCATTGCAGGCACCGCACACTTGGCTTTTACGTGGCTGTTGGTAATGCAAATTCCAGTGCTCATGCTTGCAAGATCATCATTTTCCCACTGAGCATTTTCTCAGGTGGAGTCTTCTTAGCCAGAGAACAATCGTATTTTCTATTTATGGGAAAAGAGTTGACTAGGTTTCTTTTTCTTTAATTTTCCTGATTTTAGAAATACAATACCTTCCCACTTCCTAAAATCATAAAGATAATGTATTCTCACAGTATTTGTATAGAAAACAGGAAAATATGCATTTTTTTTTCTTTTACTATTGTTTTTAACTGCTTGAAATATCATGGTATACAAAAATTAAAGTATTTTTCTCATTTAAAATGTTAATGTGGCTAAATCTCATTTCATCAGGACCTAAAAATAATGTTCCTTTGTGAACTCTGGAAAAGTGGGCCATGCTTACACACAGCTCACTGCTAACTTCCCAGGGCCTTGTAGAGTTAGGAGACAGCACAGTCTCCCAGCATATGTGAAGAAAACCTGCGTCTATGAATGAACAATGTTACTCTACCATGTGACTGTAATATGCTGGTCAATACTGACATTTCCAACATTTCCGAGTCTTTGCAGTTGTACACAATGCTGTTGTGAACATCTTTGATGCTACAACCTTTTAAAAAAAAATCTCGGATTATTTTCTTAGGATAAACTCCCAGAAGTACACTTATATACTCAAATTTTAACAGTTATGATCATTATTTAAGCTCTTGGAACACATGGCCAAGTGGCTTTCCAGAAAGGTAGCATTAATTTATATTTCCGGAGGATCAAATGAAAACGTTTTGCTGTACCAACCGCAGACAGGGAACAAGCACTGTAGGCAAGGACCATTTACACAGCTCCCTTCACCTGGGAGGGTGTACAAGAAGAACCTCTGATGACTTGAGGGGAGGTATTTTTAATAGGGTCTGGAAAGTGAGGTATGTCATACACTTTAATTAAAAAATCCAATAAGTGCAAACTGGGTCTCAGAATATTGGGAAAAAAAAAAGCTTTAGGAAACCGAAAAGTAAAGCTTTCTCCTACTCCAGGGACCCAACAACCAGCAACTGCAAACCTCGGAGAGAATGCTGCATGCCAAGGGCTAGCAGTAACCTTGTCTGCCTTTACTCCTCAATGTCAAGCACTTTGGCATAGACCAGGCTCACACCAAACTCTCTAGGTGACACGAATCCCTGATTTAATTACCCTTGGCAGCACATGACGGGCCTTAACAAGCTAGGGCCCCTAATGAGCTGCATCTCTGGGTTTTAGAGGCTTGATTTGGAAGGTGTGGTCCTTGCCATGGCTCGCTCTGTCAGGTACTTAAACCCTGCCTCCTGCTTGGAGACCACAGTGGAAAGAGCAGGGAAGCATCCTGTGGCTGAAGTGTTCTGTCTGAGTGGGGGGCTGACACCGAAACTACTGGCCCTCCTTCATTTCAAGGAAGGAATTGTAGGGACAGTTTATGAGTCCCCGCATTCGCACACGCCACGGTGCCTTCTCCACACACAGTAAACATCCAGGGGACATAGACTTTTTCTTGCTGTTATTCTTTTAAAGTCTCCTATTGGTGCCTCTTTGGGCTGGAGTTGAAGGTGTGTTTTCAACTGTTCTAGAACAAGGGCCTAACCTTTATATGAAGACCACACAGGACTGCAAGAACAAGGTCCAACTTCACCAGCTTTTTACTGAGGCATGATTGCTCCATTGAGAATACGCTGTAATGGAGGGAAACACAGAAAAAGACTTCAAAGAAATTTGAAAAATCAAGTCTACAAACTAAGTTCTTTCCACGGATGAGATTCTACTTACACGTTCTGTGATGTTGAGACAAAGCAATTCGTCTTCATGAGCCCGTTGCCTCTTCTGTGAAATTCAATATCGAGACCACAGGATGTTTGCTACATTCAAAGATGAATATGCAAGGAGCCATGGTAACATGGTTAGCGTATCCTTGTGGCTCAGGAATGTGCATGCTCTCCCTCTCTTTGTTACTCCCCCCTCCGCCCATTTCTTCCTTTCTGATTAGCTTTTCTCTGTAGAAGGTTTAGTTTGCCTGCTTCTGGCCCTGGCGGCACATTCATTTCTTCCAACAGATGCTTTCGATATTTGCTGGCATCCTCCAGTCTTGCCATCTTCTGGTCTTTGCTTCTTCTTTTCACGCTTGACTAATAGTGTCCTAGATCTGGGTTCCTTGCTTGGAGTTCATTTCAACTTGTGTGAATTCAAACCTTATCCATGTCTAGAACTTATACTCTTGATCCTCACACATTTGCTGGGTATTTTGACGCTGTGTAATGTAGAGTTATTTAGGTTTGTGGCCATGTTATGATTAATCCTACCTGGTCTGGGAATGAACCTTTTTGTGTGTATAATATCCTGGGTTTGGTCCCCAGAACTGCATCAGCCTGCCGTGGTGATACATGACAGGCAGCCTGGGACACATGAGACTGTGTCTCAAAAAATAAAAAAAAAAAAAAGGAAAAGATTAATTTCACAATTTGTGAAATGTGGCACGATTCCTGAGTTATCTGAAGATGATATCATTCTTCTGAGAGCTCCTTGACACTTCTGACAACTTTGACACTCAGAGGCTCATTTCTCTTTCTTCTTAGATTAGTCACACTTCTTTCTTTGCTTATTTCTTATGCCCGCACTTCAAGTCTCGGTCTCACATTATCCCCAGAGCAGGGGAGACATGGTTGGTTCTACCTGGAGGCCAGTGTCCATCACAGATATCCCTGGCTCGGCTGCTAGTGCTACAAAGTTTTCATTCATCCCATAGAATGAAGTAACTTGTCCCTGGGTACCCCCACTAGGGACTAGTTTTTCAGAACCTTCCAGATTCCAAGGACCACAAACTGTTGAAATCACAGGAAAGAGAGACAGGGTGGGAGGAGGAGTGCTAATGTCTCTCAGATGTTTCTTCTAGGTTGTAAGTTGGGAGTCATTTATGGAACCTCATGTTTGGTGCATATATTCGCAAACAGGCATGCACCAGCTTCAGAAACAGCAGTGGGTGCTAGGTCTCCAAACGAAGGGAAAGAGCATTTTTTAAGACTGTGCACTTGCTTCAAAGTAACTCCTTCAGCTTTAAGAATAATAATAGGTGGACAATTTGAGGGTAACAACCCTAACTCCCTAATGATGCTTTGGCTCCTAGAATTTTGAGTCATTTAAATCAACACTAAATGTGGTTTGCAATCTTTGAATTTAGCTACAAAAAAAAAAAAAAAAAAAAAAAAAAAAAAAAAAAAAAAAAAAAAAAACCAAAAAAAAAGAAAAAAAAAAAAAAAAAAAAAAAAAAAAAAAAAAAAAAAAAAAAAAAACCCTACTACAAGGCATAGACTGTATCAGGGGCATAATGAGAATATCTGGAGAAAGTATAGCCCACGGAGCTAAGGCATAATCTCCAAAGAGGCTTATGAAAAATAGAGAAATGGAGACTCTTTTGTTTTTATTTTTATCCAGTTCTTCTAAGTTATAAATCCTTTTTCCAAATGTTATTTGCTAAAATTCAGCCAATACAAAAAAATAATAAAATTATACAAGTAAAAACTTACACTTCCCACGGGGTTGTAATTAAGAAAAATAATGAATCCCCTGAAAAAAATCCGCTATTAAATTGAAACCTACATTTGAATTATTATTATTTTATTTTATTAGAATATGGCAACTGCTATACTAGGGCACTACAAGCTACTGTTTGTAGAGAAATCACATCCCTCTAGCATAAAGGTCATTTTCCCTTGGTGCATAAGTTGACATGAAAAATTACATCCACAGCTAACATTTATGTTTTGAATCATATGCGTACAGGATGCTGTTGACCTGACAAACTGTTTAAATAAATCATCAAAATGGGATGCCATCCATCCAGCACTTTTGAAGGACTTGAAGTAGAATTGTAAAACCATAGGCCAACTATATCAGACACCTCGGGCTTGAGAAACTCTAGTCATTGGATTGCTTGTACAAGTGTGCAAGGCAACCAGGGGTTCAGAATAGGTCCCTGGGCCCTCAGATCACTCTTCTGCCGCAAGAGAGAGGTGAAGAATTTACAAAAAGAAGAGCATCTGAATGCATATGAAGATAAAACCCTACTCAAAAAGGAAGGTTTGGATAGTGATAGTCTTGGGCTTCATACCCAGATAAACACAAAGGGCGATAAACACAAAGGGCGAGTCATGTAAGACACTGTGACGTGGGTGATGAACTGGGTTGGAGGTTGAAGAGAATGAATGGCCATTTCCTGGAATAATAATCATTAATCATGAGGTCTTATAGAAACCACCACTTTATATATTTTTAATTTAACATTTTCGTATTTCTGCAAGAAAGAGAAATCATGATGAAATTTCCTTAGTGTGCAATTGACATTAAACTCTCCCACACAGTAATGTCGACATTAAACTCGTTCATATACAGTCATATCAAGCCAATAGAAATAAGTTTTATAACTGCTAGAGAAAATTAGATGAGAGTTGAGGATACTTTTCTTTTTTTAAAAAAAGTAAAATTTCCTGTTTCGATGAGATAAGCATAATTTACCTGCACTATTTTTTTTTCTGTCTGTTACAATATTTGCTCACACCTTGGGATATCTCATGGTTTATGTGCTTTATTTGGCCAGAAGCATATATTGGTTCAATGAATTACCTTTCTTCTGAGATTACCAGAGCCAGAGAGTCCACTAGCTTCTCAATAAGTTTTTTGATGACATTTTGATGCTTATTTTAGCCCAGGTTTCCTAGAAAACAGAATGTGAGGTTGAGCTAAGGACTAACTCTCCTCGTTTTGACTCCAAGGCAAGAAGCTTGAGCGTTAACAGAATGGCCTAAACATGGAACAGCAGAAGAATCACAGGAGCATAGGCCACTGTATCCAGATAGCCTCAAGAAGACTGAGCAGGTCACTTGGCATGCACACTTACTCTGTAATACAGGAATCGTTAGACTCAGCACTCCTTAGCGTTTCGGAATAAAGAGAAGACATCCCTCATCTTCTAACCAACCCTCTTTCTTCATGTTTTCCTTTGGTCCTTTGTTATCTCCTTTGTTCTTCTGGGTCGTACCATCTTCCCCTGCGGCACCATTTCCATAAGCCAGATCTTAAGCCTAAAGCAAAGTGTCATATCTGATCTGAAGGTTTCAGGAGAAGTTGAGATACAAATGTGTGAGACTTGGCAATGAATCTCTAGTTAAGGCTGAGGAGGGCCTGTTGTTCCCACAGCAGTGAATATTCCTAGGCAAAGATGCCATGTTGGTTCATGTCAACTGACTTGGAGCAAAAGGTGTTGGACCAAGGAACTCAAATAAAGCTTATAAGCTGTATCTGAAGAGATAATGTTGGCAATTATGATGGTGGTGGTAGTGATGATGACAGGGATTTAAAACAAGCAAGGAAGTAAACAGACAAACAAATAAAAATTCTACCAGGAAGAAACACAGCCATGAAACCCCAGAGAAGTCCAATAAGAATCTACAAATAGAGGATGGAGATGTATGTAGACCAAGTGGCAGAACACTTGCCTAGTGTACACTAAGCCCCAGGTTCAATCCCCAAGGACCTCATGAACCAAGGTGGTGACATTTCACCTCACCTCTAATTCCAGAAATTGTGAGGTAGAGAAAGGAGGATCAGAAATTCAAGGTCATGCCTATTAAGCTACATTTAAGTTCGAGGCCAGCCTAAGCAAGAGGAGACTTTATCTAATGAAAAACAATCAGCAGATGGGAGAAAATTTTAATGTAAGGATTAGATATATACTTGCTTATAGTATCTTGAAGTGTTAGAAATAAGGAGCATGCATTAAAGCTTGAAGGAGAGGAATAAATTAGGAGAAATGAGAAGGTCCTTATTGCTAAATACAACGGGGAACAAACACATGAAAAATTACCCTTTGAGGTGAGACTGTCAGAAAACTGGTTAAAGAATAATGTAGATAAATTGTATTTTATGGAACCACAGTCAGCTTTCATGAGAAAACTAAGGGTATTTAGGGTACTATCCCTAATCTTTTAAGATTGAGGTCACAAAAACAAACAAATAAAACCCAAAACAAACAAACAAACAAACAAAACCATAAGGTACTTAAGGGATAGGCTTGGTGTCATTTCAATGATTGAATGTTGCTCTGAATAGATCACTGGTCTGAGCCGAAGCAGAGGGTTTTGCATTTCTGTATTTATCGCTGATAACCACAGTTCTTTCAGGATTTCCCTGCACCTCCCTCCCCCAAGGGAGGTAGGGAGCTGTGACTGTGTCAAATTGTTGTCACCACTTCTAGGCAAGCACCCCATATTCCTAGGAAGGCATGATGCTCACATTAAGGGCCACTCGCCTCTGTCAATATTCAGTCTGTTAGCATTTAATTCTCCTCTGCAAACCAGGGAGGAATTAAATGGGCAATCAATCCACTTGATCTCTGCCTAGTCATTTGAAACACAAATATAAAATACATTAGTTTCATCACACCCGTTCTGAACTCTAGTTCTTTGCCGAAATTAATCTCTGTACTTGGATTCTCTTCTCTGTCTGTTTATCTAATCCATCCTTTGAAAGACTTAGGCCAATTCCCATTTCTCCATAAAATCTTCTCTATCCACTTCATTCTTTGTGGCCTTTCGCTGCTTGAAATTATTTGGCATTTATTGTTTTTGTCATAAATGTTCAGCCTTGTGCTGTCTTGAATTGGTTGCTAATTGCTTTGTACATAGATGATGTCATCCTAACTCAATTTAAAACCCTGGTGTGAACAAGAGTGAGATCTCACAGCCTGCTCATACTCTCTCAGCATCCAGTACCATGGCAGGCACTAAGTTGATGCTTGCTGAACACTTCCTGAGTGATAAGCTGACATGTGACAAAAGCATATGAACTGGCATCACCCAGACATGGCATAGCAGGCAGTTCCCTTTAGTTCCAAGTGAAAACGCTTCCTCATTGCTTTTGGATAATGAAAGCAGTCCTTAATTTTCACTGAGAGTAATAAAAGTTATTGCACCTTTTAGTGGTGCTAACTTAATTTACTCTCCTCCTCCTCTTCTATCTAAACATGCTGGTGAATCCTAAAGACCTCTTAATTGATAATAAAGAAAACTTAACCTCTTACCTGATTTTAAAAAGACAATTTGCCTGCCTTATATTTTTTCCTTTGTTCCCCTGGACAGTGATTTCTATGGGAGCTGTTAGCAAAATGCTTTAGGCAATTTATATCACATACAGAAATTCATCATTTGTAAGTTCGTCCTAAGCTAAAACCCAAGGTGGTGCTGTCTTTAGCCAAAGCAATATCAGGGGGCATGCTCCCACCCTTACCAAAGCTCTACTAGGATTTCAAAGACCTCTTTCTTCTCTTCTCTGGTGATAATTTTGAGGAAAGAGTTTATGTGTAGTGGGGGAAGAGGGGGCAGACACAGGCCAGTCTCTGCTGGAGAATAATTGGGGTCATTTGGTCCCACACACACTACTGAGCTACTTCCAACCTCAGTTCCGTTATATTTGCAATGCTTCTTGTAAGGATGAAATGAAGTGAAAATATTAATTTGTAAAGTGTTTGGGCAAATGAGACTAATACATTGACAGGCTTAGAATCCTACTCAGTATTTGGAGCTTCAAGCTCATGTTTTCATCTGGCATGGAAAGGATGCTGAATTCATACTTAGTGCTTCCTAGAAGGAGAACCCTGGTCCTCATGGTAGGAAGAGGCAAGGCCTCAGTGGGGCAGTAGCTCCCAAAGCCACACAAAAGCAATATTCAGATGTGTGCCTGAAAGGCGTTCTCGAGAACCTCAGTCAGAGAACAAGATTAAATGTCCTTAAATCCAATCTTTTACACAACAGA
Organism: Psammomys obesus; assembly: GCF_907164565.1. Taxonomy (NCBI): domain Eukaryota; kingdom Metazoa; phylum Chordata; class Mammalia; order Rodentia; family Muridae; genus Psammomys; species Psammomys obesus. Next base: position 11,617,247 of record NW_026596057.1, on the reverse strand, counting down.
CCTGGCCCCTCCTAGGCAAAATGGAAATAGACTTAGCATTCTAGTATTTAATTCCGTTTTCTTTCCTTGCTTTGCTGACAAGCCACTGAATTCTGCTTCCTGCCCGAGGTTAGCTCACTGTCGATCCCGAGGCCTCCCAAAGGTTTGGACCTGCCAATTTCTTGTTGTGCCCTTGGCCAAGATGTAATCATTTCACAGAGCCAGGGTGGGGGAAGATCCAACTTGAAGTCACAGCTGCTCTCTGTAAAGAGTGTCTTCTCTTAAGAACTGGGGATGCCAGCACAAAGAAGGAAGGTGCCTCTGTGCTCCTGGGCATCACTGGGGCTACAGTAGGAAGCTGGGGTAGCCATCATGTTCTATCATTCACAGTCTGCATTCATCTTCGGGACCTTCAATTAAGCTTGTGTGCTGTGGAGGCTTGGTTGTCTGCCTCCTCTGTACAAAGGGGAAAAAAGTGTAATTGCCCTGCCTCCTCCATAGACACTGATGAAGGACAGATTTGTCTGTTTGTTTTTTAAAGAAAGTAAATCATAAAAGTTGCTAGGCAGTTATGAGTTATTAGTGAGAAAAATATTTCGTAGTTTTGTTTTCTATCGCTGTGACGAAATGTCCTGATAAAAGCAACTTAGGTTAGAATGGGTTTATTTGGCTCACAGCTCCAGGGTTCAGTTCGCCATTGCAGAAAATCAAAGTAGCAGGAATTGAAGAAGCAAGTCAAGAGCAGAAAGCAATGGATTAATACATGAGTGCTGGTACTTAGCACCCTTTCTCCACTCTTTTACAGTTCAGAATGCCTAGGGAATGGTGCGTGTCTTCCAATCTCAATTCACATGATTAGGATAACCCTCCCATAAAGATGCCTACAGGCAAGTCTGTAGTCTACACAGTCCCTCATCCAAAGTCCCTTTCCAGGTGATTACAGACTGTGCCACATAGACAATTATAACAGATCATCACAGGGTCCAGTAAGAGGTCTCGGTGGTTAAGGATACTTGCTGCTATGGCTGACCTGACCTGCACTCATGATCTGACTAACTTATTCGTTAACCTCTATATGCATGCTATAGTATGCAGACACCTATACACATGTATACATGCCTCTAGCCTGGACATGCACAGAACATATACATACCCACAAGTAAAAGAAACAGATAAACATAATAAAAAAAAAAAAAAAACCCAAACCACCCTAATGCTAAATTATGTCAATTTAATTACTATTATTTGGTGAGATTCCCCCCTTTTTGTGTGTGCATGCGTGTGTGACAACATGCATGTGTCTATATGTGCATTTGGGGGCCAGATGCAAACCTTGGATGTTATCCTTAGAAACACCGTTCACCTCCTTTGAGGCCAGCTTTCCTATTGGCCTTGAGTTCCCCAGTTAGGCGAGACCCGTTGGTCATTGCACCCCGGGGTTACAGAAGTAAAATGCCAAGGTCAGTGGCACACTCTGTGATCTCAGTGCATTTTATGAGTACTGGGGTCCAACTCTAGACCTCAGCTTTCCGGGCAAGCACCACACTGACAAGGATATCTCCTCAGCCCTTCCCGTTGCTTTAAAATACACACCTTGAATCTTTTTGCGTGTGAATTTCATTGATATTTTTTGCCGACAGACAGAATGATGGTGTGCCACGCACTAGGAGGCCTATGGGACCAGGAGTGATGAGTGCATCTTAGGCAATGTGTACTGGTTTCCTTGGTTCCCTCCCTGAACCTTCACTAGGAAACGTGTTTCTTCATTCCTGACCAGCAAGCGACACCTTGGTTAAGCCAGGCTGCCTGTGGCTACAGCGAGAGAGGTGGAAGCAGCTGTGCTGGGCATTCCCTGGAGGACTGAGAGATGCCCTGGCCTTGGAGCTGAGGACTAGTTCTTCCGTCAGAATAATCCCTAGAGAGAAAAAGGTCGAAGCCTCCAGAAGAGGCAATGCAATAGTATTTTGAGCCTAGCCCACTATCTCAAAGGCTCTTTTCTCTCATGATTTTCTATAATTTATTGTAAGCAGTTGAGGAGACCTTTTAGATGCTGAGCATTTCTGCTCCAGTTCTTTGAAACAGGGAGAATGGTTCCCGTCACCTCTCTTTCGGGAAGGCAGTGAATCTGATGAGTTAGGTAATGTCTGGACAGAGTGCTGTCCACTGTGAGGTAAGGAGCAAAGAGTGGCCAGATGTAAAAAATCGGGCAGTGACATAAGGAGTCAGGCCTCTAGGATGGGCATTAGTTCCAGGCTCTGAGCTGACTTTGGTGCTGTGGAGTGATGCTGGGTGGGAAAAGAAAGAGAGGATGGGAGAGGTGTGATTTTGCTCTTTCCCAAAGCCTTGTGTGGAACACCTTTGACCTTGCAAGTTCAGACTCTGCCCTGCGCCACTTTCCAGCAGCAATCAAATACATTGTTTGAGTTGTCACTGCTGAGCTCCAGTGTCCCCAGGTAGTACAGCTAATCAGGTTGACAAGAAGCGAAGACAGTTCCACTCTCTGCGTTTTGTTGCAGGTGCTATCATGTTCAGCCTCTTGAAGAACAGCAAAGACATGACTCATGTCAGTTCTGATCTATATTCCTTGCCCATCTCCGGCCATCCATGTTAACTTATTGGGTTTTCTCTCAGACCCTCAGGAGCATAGGGTTTACCCTCTTATTTTGTTGCATCTCATTTTTAAAGCACTTTGGCAAGAGGAGAGTGGGATTTGGCAATGAACAGTAGGGCTACCATCGATCTCTCTTTTAACCCCATAACCCCAAAGTGCTCCAGGTAGCCATGGCACTTTCTGCTTTCAACGTTTATGCATTCTGCCTGAGCCAAGAGATGAAGCTGCCAGGTTTACACTAAGTGGGTCAAAAGAGCCTCTCTTTTTCTTGCATTTCCTTTCACTCTACCTACCGAAGACCCTAAATGACATAGTGCCACCAGCTCAGCTGCCATCAGTGCTCCCCAGCTTAGGCTCTTGGTTCTGGGAACCTCTATCCCTGGCTAGACCTCTATCCCAGGGCACTACAAATCTAAGATGCTTGGGAGTTGAGAGGAACATGATGAATACGCACCCTGGAGGTCTGTCTCCATCAGGCCATGAAACTCAGTGTGGGAGCTCATAGAAGCTTAGAGGGAGAGAAGAGAGAGGTGGTCAGGGGTCACCCCTTGAGGGCACTACGATGCATGATCCCCTAATATCTATATTAAGCCACATAAGATACCAAGGGGACACATAGGTGTTATCTCTGTCCTTTATTTAAACAGAGAAACCTCGGGTACTAGGATTGTAACTTCCCCACCAAATGCAGAGTCATCAACAGACAGATTTTTTGCTCTAAGGTTTGTTTTGATTTTTTTTTAATAGAATCTCACTGTATAGCTAAGGCTAACCTTGAGTTCACAGTCTTCTTGTCTCATACTTCTGGGATGGCAGAAATGTGCACCACCAAACATAGCTTTTTGTTTATTTGAATAAGCTCAATTGTAGGACTGTTTAGTTTTAAGGAAATGAAGTTTTTGTTGTTGTTTATTTTTTGTTTGTTTGTTTAGTGTGTATGTTTGTACATGCGTGCATGCACACGCACGCATGTACCTCAAAGTTGCTCTGGGCCCATCCGTCCATTTTCCCTTATGAGCAAACAGAAAATAGATGTTTTTGTGTGTCACTTGTTCAAGGTCATATTGCTGATAAGAGGAGCAAGGCTTTCTTAATTCGTTTGTGCTGCATTCTTCCTATGAAGCAGCCAGCACTCCCTGTCAGCCTTTATAAGACCCTGATGTTTGGTGACACTGCCTCTGAGGTTTTTCAAAGGTGAAGCCTTTAATTGTCATCATAGAGTGCACATGTGCTTTGCGTGATGTTTATACCAAGAAAACAGCAGTGGAAGCAGCAGCAGATTAAACAAAACCAAACCTGACTGGTGGAGTATTTAATTCATATCCTGATTTGCATGAACTGAAAATACTCCACACTGTGGAAAAGTGTCCATTTCCGAGTCTCATCGGTACACAGACTAAGACACATCTTGGGAATGATCAGAGGAAGCAGTGGTGTCAGATGAGCTGAGCTCAGTTCCAAAGCCTTGCTGAAGATTCCCACCGGAAAGAAGGGCCCTGTGGCAGATGTAGCCTGAGTGTTGTCATCAGGTAGGCAAACCCTCCCTCATGACTGAATGTGCCCCCCTGGGTTTTTCCCATAAAATTCCAGGGCCTAGTCAGAAAGCTCAGGCAAATATCAGCTTAGTCAGGAAGACTGAGACAGAGGCTGCATGAGAGAGATAGGAAGGGTAAAAACTCATTACAGAAGAAAGTGCCATCTTTCTGCAATGGAAGGCCCTCCTTGTGTCTGAAAGTCATGAATATTGCATCAAAAGAATAAGCTTATTTAAGAGAAGGAAAAAAAAACGCAGAAGCTGGGAGAATTAAATAACTCTGGGGAACTAGCCTCAGGACAGGGCCTTTCAGTTTGATTGTGGAAGTGAGTTTCTGTCAGGTTTTGCCCTGGAATTTTAGCTTTGTGTGTGAATCCAGATCAAGAGAACCCTCTTGGGACGCCTGAGGTCAGGAGAAAGCCTTTAGTAGTGATATGGTAGGCAGGGGTCCCCCAAACCAGTAGGGCTTCTCCATCAAGCTTCTCACTTTAAAAATTTTATAGTATTTTATGCAAATGATTGCTGGTGACTCAGAGAAGTCGGGGGATGCTCTCAGAGGAATGTTGCTGCAGCCTGGCATTTTAATACAGGTGTTCCTTGAATTATGGTGGACTTCGGTCCTGATAAATTCATCCTAAGTTGGAAGCATCATAATTTGCATTTAATACATCTATCTGAACAGCATAGGCTAGCAACACAATCCACACTCCCTTTCCATGTGTGGAGGGAGAATCTGCTGTTTCCCCTCATAATCTAAGGGCTGAGTGACAGCTGTGGCTCACTGCGGGAACAGCATCACAAGAGAGTATTGTACCATGTATCACCAGCCTAGAGAAAGATGAGAATTCAAAATCTGAACTGTCGTTTTCATTGAATACATATTGTCTTCACACTGTTATAAGGTGAAAAAAAAATCACAAGTTGGGTTTCTATAGATTGGGAACAATTTGTGTTTGAATGAAACATCAGTCCCTTAACAAGCATATTTTTTTAGGGCGTGTCTAGTGTGAGATCATACATGGACGCTTCATAGCCACTCCTTTTCCCAATCCTGTGCTGTGGTGCTCTTGATTTTGTGCAGCGTGGAACAAATAACCACCAGCAAAACACTATTGCTGAGAATGAGAATGGAGTTGTTGCCTGATTCTCTATGAGGTTTTGAAACAGACCCTCTGGGAGATTATCTAACGTGCCACTTGTCTTTCATGTGGGAGTATAAGGGGTGTTTGCAATCTTCTTTCCAAATCTGTCCTGTTTCATGCCCTGATTTTGTAGGAATAAGTGAATTCCCTTGTCTATATGCAGTCATCAAGGGCAGGGATGATGCTATGATGGTCAATATGGATTATCAACTTTAAAGGACTAAGAATCAGCTGGGAGACAAAGCGGTAGGCATTCCTGTAAGGGAGTTTCTGCACTGAGTTGAGTAAAGCAGGAAGACTTACCTTATATGTTGGTTGCATCATTCCATGGGTCCAGTTCTGCACCCTGATGGGGCTGCCCTACCAGGCCACAGGGGATGAAGATGAACTCAGTCCTCATTCTAGTAGAGGAGCTGGGGTGTGTGGGTTGGGGGGGTTCTCCTATTCTGAGGACTAGGGAAGGGAAGATGAGGGAGGAAGGGTGGGACTAGGAGGAGAGGAGGGAGGGGCCCATGATCAAGATGTAAATTGAATTAATGAATAAAAAAGAGAAAATAAGCTGAGCCCCAGTGTTTATCTCTCCCAGCTTTCCGAATGTAGACACAGTATAGCGACATCATACTGCTATTGCCAAGTTATCCCTGCTATGACAGACTGTGTGTTCTCGAACTGTGGACCAAAATAAGCCCTTCCTTCTATAAGTTGCTTTTGTAGGGGCATTTCATGGCAGTACCAAGAAAAGTAAGTAACACCTATGTAAACAGACATACTTGGGGCGTTCATGTGATGCTGAGAATGAGACAAAGAGGAAGAAGGAGTAATGTCACCAGCCAAAATAAATCACAACAACAACAAAAAGGCAAGAAGAGAAAGGGAGAGGAAGGAAACACAGCCATTAAACATATCCAGAACCAAACCTATACTGTTCTATGTGGGCAAATCTATTCCAGGTGTGATATGGTGTTCCAAGAGAGCTGGCTTCTGAGACTTAGCTCATTTCAACTTTCAAATTGCTGGAAAGGAAGAGTGGTTTCGGAGGAAAGAAAGAAAGAAGGAGGAGGAACTAAAATATCCTTCGGATTTCTGCAGCTTCTTTTGAGTTGAGAAGGGCTCTTTAGCCAGAGCCTCCATCCAGAACCTTGTTACCATGGTAACCTACTTGCAGCCTACAAGGCTGTGACAGCCCACTCTGGAGTCAGTGCTGCTGAACCAGAAAATGTTGCAGGAGAGGTTCAGTTTCCTTGATTATTAACATTATAAATATACACATAGAATTAAGGAATAATCTATGAATTCACTAGTAAAAGCTGCTTTTCTCCCTTGACATTAAACATAGATTCTGTGCATTTATTCAGTATCTTCCAGGCATCTGCAATGTGTAGTTTCTGGGGATTTGGGGGCGTATATGCTGAAGCCCTTGGCACTTATGGAGGTATGTGTGCAGTGGGGCTTGATGAAATAATCACAGGCAAAGGAGCAAGGAACCCTAACATCTCACCACACTGAATTTATGCAGCGCCCCATGAATATAGGGAGGGTGCAGCTGACATTCTCAGGATGTTAGGGAGGCTTCCCAGGAAAGATGGCATTCAAGCACTAGCAAAGAGTAGTGAGTAGAAGTTTTCCAGGTGGGGACTACGAGGAGAGAGGGACTCCTGTGTGGAGAACCGAGCAGAAGAAATTGCTCCTGATAGGTCTGTGGTTTTCTCTACCCAGCGCACTTGGCTCTCTCTGCTGCTTTTACCCCCAGATCGTGCAGGCTCTGCCCTCAGTGGGGCTATGTTCAGTTGATTTCAGGCATGTGGACTCATAGCCCTTGATGCCAAGCCTTAGTGGACCTTGACCGCTACACCTGCTTTGGGCCCATATGCATTTCTAACATGGTGTGAGAATATAATTTTAACATGGTGTCATGGGTGCCAGAGAGTGGTCCGGTCTGATTTTTTAAAAGACAGGCTGTGATTAAATATTTTTTTAAAAAAGACTTCTGTTTGGGCATTCGAATACTTCCTCCCTAAAAATTTCACACCATTCACCTGCCTTTCCATGAAATGACTTTTTCAAAGTGAGGCATACCTTCCCTGAACTCCTTGCCTCCACCATGCCCCAAAGGATGCAGTGATTTGCATCCTGACACCAAGAATATAAAGATAAATTACTTCATTCAGAGCACTGGAGAGCAAGGCCCACCTCTGAAATGTTCCACAGGGCCCCCTAGGATCAATGCCAGTCATCCATAAACACTCCATGCATATTAATTGGTGATAATTGAAAAATGACACCCATCATCCTTAAAGAAGAAAATTGTTGAAACCAATTGAGCGCTTTTATGCAGACTATTTTTAGCTGTTATATCCGCTAAATACTCAGACTGTTGACATCACAACCAACATCACTGCTAATATAGTCATGATAAAGATTCATTCATCCATTCATTCATCCTTTCTTTCTTTCCTTCATTCATCCACCAGCTATATTGAACTGTGGTAGACATAAACAAAAAGAACAAACCCTATTTTCAAGAACTGTACAAATTGCTGTCTAGATAAGAAAGGGCAGCGATGCATAGATAAGTAGATACAAAGCAGAGTGATTGTTAGGTTAAATAAACATGTTGTAAAGGTGCAGAGAAGAAGCCATTCATTTTCATGGGTGTCCAGGTCTTTCAGGAAAAAAAACTGTACAGAAGTGATATTTACATAGAATTTGAGAGGATGATAAGCATTTCAGTAGGTCTAAAGGGAAGGACAAGGCAGACTAAGGAAATGCTGAGACAAAAGCTGGGAGGTGGGGTATCTCAGAGCAGCCTGGGGAATGGCAGAGACCCTGGGAGGGCTCCAGCAGGCCTTTATTTTGGGAGAATCTTAACACCATGCTAAGCCATCTGGACTTTATGTGGAGGTGGAAGGTGTTCAAAGATGTTTGAAAGAGGAGTTGATATGATTGTGGTTATTACTTATTGTCTGTATGCTCCCTCTAGAGCATAGTTTTCACTAGCTGAGGGCTTTTGCCTACTTCATTCGCTCCTGTATATCAAAAGAGCTTATCCCAAGGAACAGCACATAGTAGATTTTAACAGCTAACCACCGAATGGGATTCCAGTGGGGCTTTAGAATTGATTTCTGGTGATGATGTGAGAGTAGGGAATCAGGAAGGTTATCAAGGTAGAAAGCTGTCAGGGTAGCTCAAGAGATTGCTTGAAGGTGATGGTAGGGGTGACTGAAGACATGAAGACTGAACACTTAAGGGAGAGGAAGCTATGTAAACAGGGTGGTAGGGATGCATGTTGGATTCCTTAGTCCCCGAGGGTATATGGGGCTGAGGGTCCAATATGCAACCTTTGCTCATGGAAGTGAACACATTGCTGGCTGCTGCTGACCCAAGACAGAGCGCCATAGAGGAGCTGGCCTTTAGAGGGGGCAATAGAGGGGATACTGAAGGGAGAAGGTGGGAAAAGAGCTTTGAGAAAGGGTAATTTGAAGAATTCATTAGGACACTCCCTTAAAGGGGGAATTGAGGCAATCTTCACAGGCCTCATTGAAGCAGAAGCCTTAGTTCAAAATGTGGGAGTTACTAGGGAGGAAGTGGTCACTAAGATGAGGAGAGTGAGGTGGGCGGAGCATCCTCGGGAATAAAGGGCAAGCTCACAGTGTCAGAAGAGAGAATCTGGTTAAGGCATGCATTTAATGGAAAAAAAATACAGAAGCCTGAGAAATGATGGGTGAGCTGGCTAGTTTTATGTCAACTTGACATCAGCTAGAGTTATCTCAAAAGAGGGAATCTCAATTGAGAAAATGACTCCGTAAGATCTGGCTATCAGGCACTTTTAAATTAGTGGTTGATGGGGGAAGGCCCAGCCCACTGTGGGTGGGGCGAACCCTGGGCTGGTGGTCCTCTGTTCTATAAGAAAGCATGCTGAGCAAACCAGTAAGCAGCACCCCTCCATGACCTCTGCATGGGCTCCTGCCTCAGGTTCTTGCTCTGTTTGCATTCCTGTGCTGGTTCTCTTCACAGAACCAGCTAGATAGACTGCAATGTGGAAGTTTAAGCCAAATAAACCGTTTTTGCCCCAACTTGCTTTGGTCATGGTGTTTCATCATAGCAGTAGTAACCCTAACCAAGACAAGAGGAACATCAGGGCTAAAGTTGTAACCTCAGTGGGATGAAAGAGGCAGAAAACGAGAGAAGTTACAAGTGTTGGATGAGAGAAAAATAACATACCATGGGCTTTTTGTCTGTTTGGTTTGTCTTTAAGAAACTTGGGAAAGACAGAGGGAGAGTTAGCTCTAGGGAGATCGCAGTTCATGAAAGATATAAAATATTTTATATTCCATGGAACAATGTATGTTTGTGAAAAAAATAGGAAACAATAACATAAAGATTGATGATACACTCAGTTTTCCTGAAATAGAGAAAAAAATTATTTGATTCTGGGAAAAGGAGTCGTAGCTGAAACTCTTGCTTTTATCTGCATAAAATAACATACCTGGGCACATTTTTAATACAACAGTCAATCAAGATGATATTTAGTCTTGCTAGCAATGACCATGCTTGCAGTCTCATTTTGCCTGGGCTGTAATGTTATGGGGTTCCAGAGGTAGCAAGAACATTGTATTAGCAGCTGTCTTACAATTCATCCTGGGCTTACCTGTGCACCCCTAGTGAGGTGAATTCATGTCAGAAAAAAAGGGTAGCTCCATTTTCTAAAATGTCCATTAACAGGCGACTGGAAACTTCTACCTAGTTCTTCAGAAGGTTTTCATGAAAATTTATCATATGCACAATTTTCCAAATTAAAAAAAAATGAGGGAAGTCTAGTAAAACATTAAGGGGGAATCAAAATTGCACTCCCTGTGTAGTAGGGTACAAGTTTTGTAGGTTAAAAGCCACATGAAGACACCTGCATAGAAGAGATAAGACACTGTGCCCTGGGAACTCAGAGTAGTTACTTGTGGTGGTGAGATTATAAAATAGTGCTATTTATTCTTTCTATTTTTACATACTTGCCAATTATATCTAATTAATTCATATTATCTTCAACATCATAGATATTATTTAAATAAAACCTGGACTTAAATATTACAACATACTCTCTTATCAGTCTTTTCTAGTAAGTAGAGTTTGGGCCCTAGTTTTTGAACTCCTGGGGATTTCTGTGTCTGCAGCCAAATCCCAGAATGGCCTGTAGAAAGAGTAGATGAGGTGGAGGAAATTTGGAACCTTCCTCTTTGCTGAGTGCCCCTCTGGACTGAGGTGAGTGATTCTGAGTTCCTCATCGGTTAGGCAGGGGAGAGGGTGCCCCCTTTCTACTCCCTCTGATTTCTTTTGTCTTCATTCCCTTCATCCTACTCTCACTACCTCTGCTTCTGACTCCTAACTCGTTGCTTCTCCTACTCAGTTGGCATTGCTTCTTCTGATGAAATTATGCCTTTGAAACATACTCATGGGAGGATGGAAAGAGAGCTCTAGAAAATTCCATAGTATCATTAATAAAAGGCACCATGAATTAAAGGAAAAACCAAGCTGTTATTATGACTATTGGCTCCTAAATTTTCATCTTAAAATTCACTTAAAAACATTATACCTTTGTGGTGATAAAAGGGTTGTGTATCACTTTTATCCTCTGAGTAGGATTGAGATGCTCAATCCTCACTCAGAAAGGCAAACGGGACGGACATTGGAAGAGGGAGAAAACGGGTAACAGGACAGGAGCCTACCACATAGGGCCTCTGAAAGACTCTACCCAGCAGGGTATCAAAGCAAATGCTGAGGCTCATAACTAAACTTTGGGCAGAGTGCAGGGAATCTTATGAAAGAAGGGGGTGATAGAAAGACCTGGAGGGGACAGGAGCTCCACAAGGAGAGCAACAGAACCAAGAAATCTGGGCCCAGGGGTCTTTTCTGAGACTGATACTCCAACCAAGGACCATGCATGGAGATAACCTAGAACCCCTGCACAGATGTAGCCCATGGCAACTCAGTGTCCAACTGGGTTTCCTGAGTAAGGGGAACAGGGACTGTCTCTGACTTGAACTCAGTGGCTGGCTCTTTGATCACCTCCCCCTGAGGGGGGGGGGGGCAGCCTTACCAGGCCACAGAGGAGAACATTGCAGCCAGTCCTGATGAGACCTGATAGGCTAAGGTCAGATAGAAGAGTAAGAGGACCTCCCCCATCAGTGGACTTGGAGAGGGGCATGGGAGGAGATGAGTGAAGGAGGGTGGGATTGGGAGGGATTGAGGCAGGGGGCTACAGCTGGGATACAAAGTGAATAAGTCGTGATTAATATAAAAAATAAAACTTAAAATTAAAAAAGTGTTGTGTATTGCAACTAGGGTGGTGCTTATGCAAACCTGATCATGTATGTCACAGACAGACAGACAGACACACACACACACACACACACGCACACACACACACACAGGGGTTATCTTTAATAAAATGGGTGGATTTAGTGATGTCTGCATCTCAGTATCTCAGTTTTAATATTGGACTGTAGTGTTACCAGATGGAGGAAGGAAACTGGGTAAAGGATACATATACTGTTTTATTCAATTACTTCTGATTAACGCATATGAGTTCACTATACTTTTAAAACAAAGGTTTAACTAAAATGAATACATACACACACACACACACAATCAATCAATCAATGAATCAATTCAGGTCACATAAGAGCAATTACCCACTTAGCTTTGATAGTAAAATAAAGCATTTAAATAATCAATTAAGGAATTATTATGTATTAGGCACTATGGTAAATAGGTTCTTCGTATTCATTATTCTTTTTAATCAATTTGTTAGCCCTATGATAGGTTTTATTATCCTTATTTGATAGATAAGAAAGTGAAGACTCAAAAAGCTAAATAATTTACTCACACACAAAGCCAGAGTGAAGACAAGCCAGGCAGCCTGACTACAGACCATGTGCGTGTCAGCACACAATACTCCCTCTGTGTGCTGTCACATGTCATGTTTGCCTTGACTTTATGTAGCTCTGATGGACAGAGGTGTTTTCACTGCTCCCTGCCATCATTTCATCACATTGAACTTTAACATGATTTCTTACACGTGATAACTTACGTGCCATGATCATTTATTTGACCAGTTGTGCTTTCTAGTCTAGTTAATGAAGTTCACATCCAGCTATGTATCCTGCTACGTTGTTTTAGGAAGTCATGAGTACTTTACTAAGTATATTTTATGACTGTAAATATACCACATAGGTCTCTTAAGTCTATTTCCATCTCACTGAGTTAATGTTACAATGGCAGATCAACTCACCATTGTTATTGCTATTTCCTTTGTAAACTATAATTACCCTCACTTACATATTGTGTATGTCTTCCTGTAAGTTGTGTTTTATCTAGTCTATATTTATAGGCTTGCAATCTTATATGAGCAATCGAACTCTCTCATAGTGGGAGACTCCTCCCCTACGAACTGTTTATTGGGGTTAGGGATGGCTTGTCTATATAATCTGTTCATCCAGCGTATGTGCTCTACCATCAGTGAATCTTGTGGCCCACGGTGAAAGATGGAGAGGTCTCAGGACTCCTCAGCCCAATACTACTCAAGTTCTAGAATGAGGGGAGAAGATGTATGAGCATCTTGCAGTAAGAACAGAGCATTTAAACAAACTGCTACCTTAGAATGAGGAGACTAAAAAGAAGACCTAAACAAAAGTGGTTCCAGCCCTAGCATGCCCAAAGGAAGCAAGATGGCAGCAAAGGAAGGCAAGGAAAAGAACAAGAGTGAGGTCGAGGGGTGACAGTGTTGGATGCCACCTTCTTCATAGCTATGGTCGGTTTATGCTGTCTGTGTGAAGTAAACAGTTCCCAGATGTGGACAGCAACAAGTGCCATCCATTTGACCTTGGTCCCAGGTTGCTGGAAGACTTTGATCACATATCCTTCAATTTCTTAGTAGATGTGATATTTTTGGTTCTGTGGAGCAGTGTGGAAGCTGGAAACCACCTGAGATGTCTGTGTTCTGGATTGTAACAAGCATGGTGGTAATGAGTTGCTGGCTCCCATGGTGAACTGGCTGCTCTCATGCTGCTTCAAGCCTGGATGTCTTGAGATACCAAGGCGGTTTTCAGGCAAGCTGCCGTGCTCCTGCAGAGAGGGCTGGAGAGTCAGCAGAGCTGCTGACCTCACGCAAGTCCACTCCGCACATTCTAACATGTGCTTTGTTCAGGGTGGGGAAAGAATTGGTCAGCTAGTTAAAGTTAGCGCTACAAAGATGGTCTTGCAGGCAAAATGAAAGAGAATCTTCAAAATCAGCCACTGGGGAGAGAGGTCATTGCAGAGGGAGGAGCAGGAGTTGATGTGGAAAAGAAATAATGAGAAGAGCATTGGGCATGATAGCAGACTGACTCAAAGAAGGGAAGAAAGAAAAGAATTGTTGCTGCTCCGAGACTGTCAAAGCTGCATGAAATGTACAGATGAAAGGTAGCATGGGCATCTTATTAGAATTGGGGAATATCTTCCTTGCATGTTTCTCTCTCCTACCTCCCCTCCTAGACTAAACTCTTAAACTTGAGGGCTTGAGGGATGTGAGAAGAAGAAACAAAAAGAGATGCCTATTTTGGAGGCAGCAAAATCCACTCATTGTGGCAATAATGATTGGGAACAGGAAGCTTTATTTAAAATAGTTTCCCCCACCAAACCTCATTACCTGAATCTGCCTTTGAACATGTCTCTATCTGCTTGCTTCTAGGTAGCACCCACCCTACTCAGCATGGGCTAGGCTACAGGGACCTCATGGACTCCTCCTCTCTGACTAATATCCTGGTCTCAGCCAGGTGCTTGGAGGAGACATAGTAGATAGGAGAAAGCAGTCCTGAGAACAGCTGGTATGTGTACCAACCATAGACCCCCTTATTCATTGGTGAGATGGATTCATTCCACAAAAGCCACTGTCAGCTGCAAAAACATGGTAACAAGTATTTTTTTCTTTCTGCTGAAATAAAGCAATTACTGCAGAGTACGCAAACACCGCAAATACCTAAGTGACCCTCAATGGCAACCAGAGCAATTTTCTTTGAAGCTGGTTTCCACCAAAATAGCTTAGCATTCCTCAAAGATGAATTGCAGATATAGAGGCAGGCTTCTTGCCATCTAGAGAAGGAGGAGGCCTGATAATTTGGGGCAGGAGTGGAGGGGATCTGTGTGTGGGAGGATGGGGAAGGAGTGGGTCAAAGGTCAGCTAGAGTACTGGAATCTTACAAAGGATTTGACAAAATCTTTGCTTCAGACTCTTCCAAAAGGCCAGCTACTGTTCCTACTGAGAACTGCTGACCCCTTCCTGAAAGGTGTGATCACTATCCCTTAAGGACAAGCTGCATACTCTATGGTCATAGGACAAATTACAGAAAGCAGCTGCTATGGAACCCATTCTGTGTCCAGAAGTTTGTCCAAATGTTTCAAAATTGAGACGAGGGCTTGAAATTATACATACATGGTAGATTACATCATTATAGCTAATATTGACTGTCAACTTGATGATGCTGATAATTGCCTAGGAGGGCTGGGGATGTAGCTCAGTGAGTAGAACACTCACCTACCATGCACAAAGCCCAGGCTTCGACCCCTAACACTGCGTCAGTCAGACAAGGTGACACTTGCCTATCATCCCACCATTTAGGAGGCTGAGAGAAAGATCAGAGTCTCAAGATCATTTACAGCCGTATGCTGAGTTCAAAGCCAGCCTGGATTACATGACACCGTATCTCAAAAGGAAAATCACAGGAAATGCCTAGGAGACTAACGAATCACAGCTTTGGGTGTGACTGTGAGGACATCCCCAGAGATAACTAGGTTCTGAGAACTCTGCCCCTTTGTGTAGTCATAGCATGCTGGCTTTACGAAAAGATAGTAAATGTAGAAGATGAGACCTAGTTGGAGGTAATAGAATGCTAGGGGCATGTCCCTGGTGGCCATGTCATGCCCTGGTCTCTCCCCAGATCTCCTTTTCTCTGATTGTTGGCCACCACATAATGAAATGCCCTGCCTTGTTCTTTCTGCCACGATGGATGGACAGCTCTAAAACTCTGAGCCAAAGTATTTGTTCCTTCCAGGTCACTTGTACTATGGTTGGGCAAAGGTAATAAATGCATGTTCCTCGACTCCAAGAGCAATCTATATAAACCTTGGCTCCATTACATAGTAATTTTAATCAAAATTCTCACTTTCCCAAGACTCAGTTTCTCTATTTTGATATCATAACAGCAGGGCTGATGTGAGAATTCTATTAGATAATGGACATCAAGTTCCATGCAAAATGAGAAGCTTAGTGATAGTCTTCTTGCTAGAGGACCTTTGAATAAAATACCCCATCCCTGTCCCAATAGAGCAGGCTCTTATGGAAACCAGTGTTTTCAAGAGTTATGGGAGGGCTACACAGAATTTCACTTTGCTCAATCGATCTTACCTTTCTTAAACTCAACCAGGATTTCAGAGCAATCTCTTTTTAAATCATGTCTACTTCATAATTAAAGGCAAGATGCTGGCTTATTTCTTGGTCTACTGAGCTTATATTAAAGGCATCCTGGAATTGGACCTTTTCCACTTGTTTTTTTTTTTTTTTTCTCTAAAATAGAATATGACCAGCTTTCTAAACTGTGAGTTTGAAGGATCCTGAATCCTGATTGTGGCTCTGCCATTTACTAATGTGTGACTAGGGGAATTTATGCAATCTCCCTGAGCCTTGGTTGTGTTAGTTGGAAAATGGAGCTGATAAATCTGCCTTGTGGGTCACTGAGAAGATTAAGTGAAAAGTGATAAACTTATTCTGCATGCACTTGATGATCCCTACATAGTCAATTGCTTCTCTACTAGAAATAACTTCAAACATTTCTTAAGATTATTAGATTAATACTTATCTTAGAATATCATCGGATTGTGCAGATTCGCATGGTTGGCATACACACATAATATTTGACTGTCTTTTCTTCACTGGTTTTATAATTAGGGCTAATGTTATATCAGATACTCAAGCCAAATAGTCTAATGATATATAGGTCTTAAGATGCATTTTAATGTGATAACTGAAATGTTACCCACTCATACACTTAGGAATTCATTTCTAACTTGATCTCTGCAACTTCTTTCAAAGGAATCTGTGTAAGTTGTCTTCTCTCTCTAAATCTTTGGCCTTTGGCCAAAAATAATAAAATTCTGATCTAGTCAAATTCCCATTATTTCATATGTAATGTATAACTAGTTCATATTTATCCATTATCTTTTAGTTCTCAAAAGAATATACTTTAGTGAGAAAAAAAACAAATACTAATGAGTTTTCTTAGTAGAACAATAAATAAGGCCTCCAGCTTCGTGAGGATGAGAAGGCAATGAGCTCGAGAAACTTAGCTGGGCTCTCTGTTCTAATATATTACAAAAAGAAAGATGAGAGTTCCTCCCAAAGCAGTAACTCAGCAGAGACAGTCACACACTATTATGAGAGCAAAGACCCAAGAGAGATTGTCCCCGCCTACCTTCGTCATCCTGAGACATGCTCACACTTGTTCCGCAGATGAGAACAATGTGAGAGGGAGGTGAGAGGAGGATATTCTATGGTCTCTTGATTCGCATCAGTGTTCGAGTTTTTAACAATTTCTAGTCAGAGAGTGTGTCTTGAAATCTCATGTCACTTTTGTGTTTCTTGTTCAACATTTAATTTTATAGATTTTACAATGCCAAAGGCTGGATTTTAAAAGTTTCATCCTGGGGCATCCATGCAGTTTATGCAATGTGTTGTTTGCCCCTTCACGTGTGTGAGTGTGAGTGAGTGTGTGTGTGTGTGTGTGTGTGTGTGTGTGTGTGTAAGTATGTGTAAGTAAGATTTGTCTATTTTAAGACCACTTTGAAGGTTTTATCAGGTATACCCCAAACATCTAACAGTTTGTCATAAATGTGAAATTATTTAACTTACTTTAAGGTTTTATATCATATACTTATTAGGCAGAAGTGCTTCCTTATCCTTACTATTTAATCCCCACTCTCTTTAACTTGATGCTTTTCATTTGCCATATCATTTGAATGAACAGTACTACTAACAATTGAATAAGTTTTCATTATTTCTATTCGCAATCTTAGTTTTATCAAACAGATGAGGCCTAAAATCTGAACACACACACACACACACACACACACACACACACACACACACACCACGTAAATACAAGACAGACATATATGTAGGTATACATGAATATATGTATATACAAATACACACATAAATGTGTATATCTATTTTTTCTTTCTCTTTGTGAACATGAATAACTACACACTCTGTTGAACTTATTTCTATTTTTCTGTATATTGTTCTATCTTAATTTTTGGGCTTCTTTTTCTCTACCTAGTAAAAAAAAAATGGAGTTTTGGGAGCTCAAGCAAAGGCCCTGCCTTTTATTCTTCCTGCTTTTTCTAGTCAATCTTATCCATTATTTTATTTCCCTTACCATCTAACTGCCTGTAACTGTTAAAGTTGTGCCTGAGCTTCAGATGTATTGTAGATGATGTAAACACACACACACACACACACACACACACACACACACACACAGAGAGAGAGAGAGAGAGAGAGAGAGAGAGAGAGAATTTTACATGTGTATTATTCAGCATCATAGTACTATTACAATAGAATGCCTGAAGCTACTAACTTATAAAAGACAAGAAATTTATTTAGTGCAGTTCTGGAAACTCAAAGTCATGATGCTTACTTACATCAGTTCAGTGTGGTTGAGTGTGACTGATCGTGGCACATCAGGGGCATGTGTAGTGGCAATCGCTTATATCTCAGGCTAGAAGCAGAGAAATAAAGGAAGCTTTTATTTTATGGGCATTTTCTCAATTACCTAAGGTCCTCCTGCAATGTTTCACCTCTCAAAGATTTTACAAACACCCAATAACACCTTCTGGGAACCAAACACTTATATAAAGACCCTTTGGACCCATTCAGATTGAGTCTAGACAACATGAATCGATTTTTAGGCACTGAAGTTTGACCTATACTGTGATGGACTGTCTCTCTCTGCTTTCCAAAAATTTCCTTCAATTTTCTGTTCTATGGTTAACTTACTTCAACCATTATTCACCAAGGGTGAGAGGAGCTCAAGTCTCCATCTTCTTCAGATGAAACAAAATGTGATCGTTACACATAATGCAATAGTATTCAACCTTAAAAAGGAAGGCGCTTATGGCACATGTCATGTGGATGTCATTGAAGATGTGATGCCATGTGAAGCAAACCAGTCCCCAAAGGAAAGAATATTATACAATTCTATTTGTATGAAATAAGATAGGTAGAAAGATGCATTGAAGAAAAATGTAGAATGTTGGTTGTTAGGGGAATCAGTGTTTAATTGATATAGCAGGTAAGTCTGGGATCTGAGAAATATTCTAGGTGACAATGTTGATGGTTGTGCAACCATGTGAATGCCACTAAACTGTACACAGCAGAAGTCGGTGGTGAATTTTATGCTATATACATTTTAGCTAGGTAAAAAAGAAGAGGCAGGGAACGTGTTAAGGTATTGCATACAGTGTAATATGCCAAACCCAGAAGAGGAAACACTCAATGACAGGAATGCCTTAAAAAGTCAAAGGTATGGAGCTAGGCCATGGGAACAAACAGAGGAGACTTAATAGATGAAAATGAATTGTAGAAAATAAGTGGAGGACATTACCTTTGACCCTTGTGCTCAAGTCAGGAGGTTCAATTATTGTGCTTGAGTCTTTCTACTGTGTGTAGTCAGATATATTTGCATGTTTGCACTGCTAAAAGATCCCCATGGAGCCTGACTTACAAGAATTTGCATAAGGGAGACGTTTTTATGTTTTCTAGATACAAGGAAGGCTTTACTAAAAAAAAAAAAAAAAAAAAAAGTAAAACATTCTGAGGACCTTGACTGCTGGGTAAGGTAGAATCCTTGAGAGTTAAGACGATGAGGCGATGAGGTGTGGTGGGAATGGGCTTCGTGGATTAGTGGTCATGGTGGGGGGGCAGCTGCAGGAAAACATCCTGTCTGGTTGGTCATGCTGGCCACTCATTGCATTGGACCTTCCGGAGTGGCAAGTGCTACAGGCCATCTGCTAAAGACAGTTTTTGCTGTATGGTTAAACTATTGAGTATACATGACATTCTGTGAGAAAAGGGAGGGAAAATGATCAGATATGATTCTGGAAGCTTCTGGAAATAGGAATTATGAGAAGCGAAGAGAAAGTTGATCATGAGAAGATGAATCTCATGGGAAAACCAGTGATGTTTGATCAACTTACACTTGCTCAAGAATGGAAGACAAGTATGGATGTCCTCTCTTCTAAAGCCAGATGAGCACCAACAAGAATTCTGCTTTTAAAAATAAAAATAGCTGCTGAATCTGATGGCCAGGCTAAAATCGTCCTCATGTAGAAGGCTGATGTAGGAGTATTGAACACTTAGGGTTAGCCTGGAGTGCTGAGCGAGTTCAAGACTGTCTTCAACAACTTAGTGAGCCCCTGTCTCAAAGTGTTTCATAAATCTGGAGGTAGAGCACAATTATAGGTGCTTAATGAGTGTGCACAATCCCACGTTCATTACTTAACACTTCAAGCAAAACAGACCAGAGGACAGATGTGGATAGAGGGTAATCTGGACTGAAACGCAGTAGAGTCCCTACTGCTGGAATTTAGGATCAAAGAACCAATAAAAAGGGAACTTCAGGTTTAGAACCTATTTCCTACAGTGGGTAGATTAGTCTCTTGATCAAACTTATTGTAACTTTATTTTCTTTTTTAAACAAATTGCTAACAGTCTTTATTGGCAATAAAAATTGGCACTGTTCTAAGTTACCAACTATGACTATCACACCAAGGACTCAGTAGCCTTATCAGTAGTCACTATTATTATCCTTTTTCTTTTTTATTTATTTTTTATTAATTACAGTTTATTCACTTTGTATCCCACCTGTAGCTCCCTCCCTCTTCTGCTCCCAATTCCACTCTCCCTCCCTCTTTGCCACCCATTCCCCTCCCCCTGGTATATGTGGCTCTTTCTTGCAAGTCTTTTCTCCAACATTGTGCTATTAGTTTTCACTCTCTATTCTTTGAAGATACAGTTTTGTCTAAATCCATCAATCATTGTCATTACAAATAGGTGATATGCTCCTGTTGTGTATCAGATGGGGAGTCTAAGGAGGGATTTTTAAAAGGGTGAAGGAAAGTATAGCACAGTGTGTGGGGGTTAGGCAGGAGATGCTGCTGCCATCCTTAAGCCTGAGAGAGAGGATGGGAGGAGTTATTGGAACTCAAAGGCAGAAGGGACTGTTCAAAGAGAGCTGTGCCCATTACTGTGAGATATATCCAACCCACAGGAAATCCCACTCTGTTATTCTGTAGTTCTCCTAAAACTCACCCAGAGTTAGTCAGGTACACAGGGGGCCATGCAGCATCCGTATGTCAGCTCCCCCCCCCCCAGCAGCACCGCAGGACAAGGAGATGTTGGATCTGGAGCATCAAGTAGAACACCCTTGGGATTCCACATTGGTCTCAACTTGGCTGTTGCCGCATTCATCCTGAGCAGAATTTAAACCTTAATTTTCCATTTTCCTTATTTTGGTTTTATACTTAATAGGTACTCACTCATTCGTTTAGATCTTTAAGAGTGCATTTCATCACTGGGTATGACCTGCTTGTCTTAGCCTGACTATGAGGCATCTCTCAGAACCTCTCCATGTAAAAGGTCCTCAGGAACAACCTGTTACCAATGCTGTTTTGAGATCTGTGGCCTGGGGGAGGTTCTTTACTTCTAACATGCTCCTAGGGGATGCCGACACAGTTGGTTCACGGGCTGCATTTGAAGAGCCAGGGCCTGAACTAGTTGAAAATGGTCATTAGATAAGCTGCCAGCTGCCCCAAATTAGGTAGGTGAGGCAGTGGGAGGCACACCCCCCTTCCTGCAGCATGGCTGGCCATCTGCTACTTAATTATTTCTTGGCTTCACTGCGAGCTCCTAGAATTCAGGTGTGCTGTGTACTTCTCTGAGCCTCAAAATTTCTGCTTTCTATGTTATGGTTTCACGCTGCTCTTCTCCCCGGACTTGTGAAGGAACGATGACAGCCAATTACCATGATTATCTTCTGGGAACAGTGTCCTGTAAGTCCTGCTATCTGCCTCACTGCTGTTGTCATGTGTTTGAACATCATTTAGTTCGATGCTTACCTGAGCCAAACAAGCTGCTGATGCTTTGGCAATCAGATCAGTGAGTTGCAGGAAGTGCTGTGTCTATATTCTCTGAGTGAGCTTCACATTTGGGGGTGAAATTAACATATCCATGTCCCTTTTGTTCAGTAACAGAAGTCTGGAAAAACAAAGTGAGTGACTGTTTGACTGGGGCTCAAGCATCTGCAAACCACAGAGAGAGGGAGGAGAAACTCTTCTTGTTCCTTGAAGCTGGGCTAGACTCCACTATGGAAAAGCTCTAAAAGATAGGGTCTGGCAAAGTTACAGCTCAGGATAGGAGAGAGGTTGCCTTGGTGATGACTAGATACTACTGAACATAGGGCGATGGGCAGAGAAAGCAATGAGACCACTGGAGTTGAGAATACTGGATAATGAAGAAGAGGGTAGGAGGGTAGCTGATGAATTTCTGTCTTAATCAATTAGGAAGAACAACACTTAAGATTAGAAGGGCTGGAGAGATGGCTCGGTGGGTTAAGTGTGCCGTCCTTTCAAGCAGGGGCACCTGAGTCAGGATCCCAGCACCCACTTACAAAAACCTAGCATGGGTGTCTATACACCTAACCCCAACACTTAGGGGATGGGTGCAGGAGGGTCACTGGAGTTCAGTTGTTACCCCTAGTTCCAGGTTCATTGAGAAGGCCTGTCTCAGGGAATAAGGTAGGAGTGATTAGAGCAGGACACTCAACGTCCTCCATTCCCACAGCCACAAGTGCAGGCATGAGTACAGACCCACAAGAACATACTAGACACACACACACACACACACACACACACACACACACACACACTCCTCCCCAATAATATAAAGAAGAAGCAACTCCTTTAACCTAAGTAATACAAAAATCCTATTCATGGAGTGCTTACAATATGGCCAGTTCTCTTCATACATCCTGCAGATCATCACACCTACTGTGAAAAATAGCATAAATGTTAAAGAGCACTGACTCTGAACAAGACTGCTTGGCTCAAATCTGGGATGCACAGACTCTGGAAACAAGGCCTGGAAGCTCCTGGACGTACATTCCTTACACAGTGAAATGACTCAAACTGTCTCATAGGGGTGTCTGCACAAGTGGAGTTGATAAATGAGAATTGCTGAGAACAATGCTAGGATCTGCCACATTTTCAATCACGGCTCACCATAATTATTATTGTCATCTAATCCAGGTCTATTTCCTGCATAAATATGAGGTTTATTTCACAAAACTGTGTTGTTGTATCCAGCTTGGTGAAAATTTACTTAGCAAATGGATGGCCGACTTCCTTGTGCTGGGTGGTATGTATGTATCTTAACGGTGTTGAAAAACATGCTGGATATTTTCCCATTATGTTTCCAGCATAATAAGCATCTGTTCTGAAAGGCATATGGGAAAAATGATCTGGGACTGTAGGGCAGTGATTCTTCAGTACTCTGAGGGGAAAGGGAAGACACAGCTAAAGAGGAAAGCCATGCTTTTAATGACACATCAAGACGCTATGTTTGCGCACAATTCTCTTTGGGGAATAAAAAGAGCTAAGCCCTCTTAGGGAACCATTTGCCCTTGAATCTGGAAGGCATTTCAGGTGAGTTCTGGGAGCCTCAAAAGGTAATTATTACTGAGTATCCAGTGTTACATCAAGTATTGGCTAAATCCCATACAAGCATATTATTTAATCCTCTCTCAGTATTTTGTGGTAGCTGAGTGTTGTCACATAATCCCCCATCAGTGAGGAAATGATGGGCCCAGCATTCCTAAGTGACTCACTGTTCAAGGGCAAAAGGCGAAGCAGAGAGAGAACCACTGTTTTCCTCTGAGGCCTCGAGTCTCCATTTTTGTCTGTAACTCTGGGCTCAGCTAAGTAGTCATAAAGGAATGCCATTTGTGAAAGGAGAAACTCATTTCCAAATGATACTTGATGAAAGGTTGTGGTGATCAAGGAGGGATAAAGATAACACCCAGAGAAGTCTGTCTGCACCGTTATAAAGCTGGGAAAGCCTGGTATCACCTCATCCAAATCCTTTCATCTATAATATGGGAGAAGGTGTGGGACTCAAGGTCACCGCACTTAGTGTCTAAGCTGAGACAAGAACCCTCCTTCAGACTGAAAGTCGAGTCTGTTGCTTTTCCCACAGTGTCATTGCTATAGCTAGGATTGAAAGTCTATGGTGATCTTTCAACAGAAAATAGCTGAACTGGGAAAACCGTGCTTGGTAGTTATTGAAATCATTAATGGATGCGAAGGCGAAGGCGCTGTTTGTTTGGTGAATGTATGTGGAGAATATCAATCGTCATCATACATTACTAGAGCTCCACCTTACAGACTTCTGCATCCCAACATAAACACATTCAGCCCAGTAAAGCATGGCTTTGCCTTAATAGCATTATGAATAAATTATTAAAGCCTTTAATTTTCTGCAGTAATTTTACTAGTTTGATCTTTTTTTTTTTTTTGAATCGACCCTTCCATGGGCTTATAATTAAAAGAACGTGTAGCAGCTTTTCTAGCCAGAAACTTCAGGGAATTAAAAAAGAATGGTCAAAATTTAGACTAAAGAAAAACATTCTGAGAAGAGGAATATAGCTTGAGTGGGAGAATTTGTCTAGTCAGCATGATACTCTAGGTTTGCTCTCTTGCCTAGTATAAAATCTACTATAGTGCTACAAACCGATAATCCCAGCACCTGGGAGGTAGAGGTCATCCTGAGCTACGTAGTGAATGTGAGGACAGCCTGGGCTACATGTGACCTGCTCCTGAAAAAGACAAAGCTAGAGGGACTAAGGTAGGAAGAAAGGGAGAAACGAAGGGGCAAAGTGCTGCTTACTGAGGGATTCATGTTTGCTAAGAATTACTTTCCGGGGACAAACATGTCATCTGGGGTTGCTTCATTATCTAACAGACTGTGCTTGAGGTCTGTTCTGGGGCCACCTGTGTTAGAAGATCAGTTGGTATAGACCCAGGTGTGGAAGAGCACTGTATCAGCCATATCTAACAGACCCCTGGCGCATGGTAGGCCCACCACAAATACTGGTTGAATAATACTACTCTCAAGGACACACACTGCAATTCCAAAGCAGCACAGTGGTTTGGATTTCCTGCTGAACTGGCCCAAGAATCTGCTCAGAACTAATATGCACTGTGAGTAACTGATGAGAGACAAGAGGACCCAGTTTAATGATCAAGGGCTCTCGTGTCAGCCAGACCTATATTTTAGCGATGGCTTTGTCTCCGGCTGTCTTAGGCAAGTTTCTTTGTTACTTTGACCCTTATTTCTTTAAAATAATGATAATACGTGCTTTTCAGGGTCTGGTTTGAGAAGTGTGTGATAAATATGTAAAACAACCTAACTCGGGGTCTGAGAGGCAGTCTTTATTATCCACTCCTGCTTGACACCAGATGGAAGCCTTGGAGTGGAGAGTCATAAGATTGTGTGCCAGCTATTAAGTTTGATTTATCTATTGTTTTTCTATATTTGCATAATCATGGGGTATCTTGGTAACACATTGTCTCCTATTCTCTGTTCTCTGTTAAATCCAGTTTTAGGTCAAAAAAAAAAATCTGTGGCTGTTCTGTTCCTTTAGCCTCTCTCTCATGTGGCTGTGGACAATTCTCCCCGTGCTCCACCAGAGAGAGATACTAGAGGACAAATGTCTGCTCTGTCCCTTTGAGTGGAAAATGAAGGCTGATTGTAAGGCTCCTTGATCCTGGCAAATACACTATGAGTTTTCTTTTTCTACTTAATTCTAGATCCATTCAATTCCCAATTATAACAGTACATTCTCTACTTGCCTTTGGGTATCATCAGGACTCAGCCCTTCCCTGTTAGGAACTGTAAACAGGTGAGGCCTATAAAGACCAAGGCCAGCTTTGTTCAGGACACTTGCGATCATGGGGGACATAGATATTTTATGGTGTTTTTTGTTTGTTTGTTTTTTAAGACATGAGGGGGGGGGGCTTCGCTTGAAGACTAGCAGTAGGTATTCTCATCCTTCTGTATTATAGGGAAACCAAGTGATGGAAAGTCAAATGCTTATTTTTTAGCTTATTATTTTTACCCTAAGTGTAGGAGTGTTTTGCTTGTAGTTATGTATGTGTACCACATGCATGCCTGGTGTCTTTGAAGGACAAAAGAGGAGTCAGATGCCCTGGAACTGGAGTTATAGTTGATTGTGAGCCACCAAGTGTGGGTGCTGGGAATTGAACCTGGGTCCTCAGGAAGAATAGCCAGAGCTTTTAAACACTGAGCCATTTCTCCAGCCTCTCACATACTTTTATTCAGGACATAACAACAGCCATTTGGTCAGGGCTGAGCTCTGGAAGAAGCCTACTTGTAATTGGAATTCTGACCACCCCAAGTAGCATATATGCTTTACAATTTCTTTCACGTCTTTCTGATCACAGGTAGTTTGTTTTATTTTCTTCTCTTCCCCTTCTTTTACCAGCCATTTCTTTATTTCTTTATTTATTTCTTTATTTATTTAATCAGTCTACAGCCTGATTCCAGCCCCTTCTGTCCTCTCCTCCCAGACCTCCTGGTCCCACCCTTATCCTCCCTTCTCCATTCCCCCCTCTCCTTCTTCACAGAGAAGGGGAGGCATCCAGGGAGTACCAACCCACCCGGGTACCTCAAGTTTCAGCAAAACTAAGCACATCCTCTCCCACTGAGGCCTGACAAGGCAGCCCAGTAGGGGAAAGGGATCGAAGTGTAGGCAACAGAGTCAGAGACAGCTCCTACTCCCATTGTTAGGGGACCCACATGATGACCAGGCTGCACATCTGCTGCATATGTGTAGGGGGCTAGGTCCAGCCTGTGCTTGCTCTTTGGTTGGTGGTTCAGTCTCCGTGAGCGCCCATGGGCCCCGGTTAGTTTACTCTGTAGGTCTTCTTGTGCTAACCTTGACCTCTCTTTTTCCCTCTATCGTTCCTCCCACTCTTCCACAAGACTCCCAGAGAGTTAGACCTATTCCTTGGTTGTAGGTTTCTGTATCTGTTTCCATCAGCTGCTTGATAAAGCCTTTCAGAAGATAGTTATGCTAGGCTCCTGTCTGTAGGCATAGCAGAATCTCAATACTGTCTGGGATTGGCTCTTTCCCATGGGGGTGGGTCTCAAGTTGGGCCAGTCATTGGCTTGTCATTCTCACAACCTTTGCTCCATTTTTATCCCTGCACATCTTGGAGGCAGGGTAAATTTGGGGTTGAAGATTTTGTGGGTGGGTTGGTGTTGCCCTCTCTCCACTGGAGGTCCCAGCTGGCTACAGGAGGTGGCCATTTCAGGCTCCTAAACCTCTGCTGCTAGAAATCTCAGCTCCATAAACTCCATAAATCTTACCTCCATAAACTCCCAGGAGCCTCCCCTGTCCCAGCGATGCCCCACACCATCTTCACCATCTCTCTCCCAGTCTTTCCACCAACTTCATTCTCACTCTCGGACACTTGATTCGTACCCCACTCACCAGACACTCACCAGACACCTGATCTCCACTCCTGTTCCTCCCCTTCCCTTTTCCCACTCAGTTCCTTCTCTCCATCTACTTCAGATCTCTATTTTATTCTGAGTGAGATTCAAGCATCATGCCTTGTGCCCTCCTTGGCTTCTTTGAGTCTGCAGACTGTAGCATGGTTATCCTGTACTTTATGACTAATATCTGCTTATAAGTAAATACATACCATGTGTGTCCTTCTGGGTCTTGGTTACCTCACTCAGGATGATCTTTTTTAGTTCCATCCATTTGCCTTCAAGTTGCATGTTGTCTTTGTTTTTAAAAGTTGACTAGTAATCGATTGTGTAAATGTACCACATATTCTTTATCCATTCTTTGGTTGAGGGACATCTGGGTTGTTTCCACTTTCTGGCTATTATGAATAAAGCTACTATGAACATAGTTTAGCAAATGTCCTTATGATAGGGTAGGGAATCTTTTGAATATATTCACAGGAGTGGTACAGCTGGGTCTTGAGGTACAACTGTTTTCAATTTTCTGAGAAATCACTAGATTGATTTCTACAGTGGTTGTACAAGTTTGCACTCTCATCAGCAATGGAGGAGTATTCCCCTTTCTCCATATCCTCACCAGCATGTGCTGTCACTTGAGTTTTTTATTTTAGCCATTCTGACTGGTGTAACATGGAATCTCAGAGTTGTTTTCATTTGCATTTTTCTGATGACTAAGGGCATTGAGCATTTCTCTAAGTGCTTCTTGGCCATTAGAAATTCCTCTGATAAGAATTCTCTGTTTAACCCCGTATCCTGTTTTTAATTGGTTTATTTGATTTGTAGGTGTTTAATTTCTTGAGTTCTTTATATATTTTGGATAGTAGCCCTCTGTTGGATGTAGGATTGGTGAAGATTTTCCTAGTCTGTGGGCTGCCGTTTTGTCCTATTGACAGTGTCCTTTGCCTTGCAGAAGCTTTTCAGTTTCATGAGGTCCCATTTATTATGTTTTTCTCCCTAACTAGATATTGCTTAGTTATGTGGTGTTAATGGTGATGAGTGGAGGCTGGGGAGATCGTTCAGCTGCTTATAAGACTGCTTGCTCCTTCAAAGGACCAGATTTTGATTCCTAGCACCCGCATGGTTGCTCACAACCACCTGTACCTCCATTCCCAGGGAATTTGATACCTTCTTCTGGCCTCTGTGAACATATCACACATGTAGTGCACAGACATACATGCCAGTAATAAAATAAAATAGGTAATTAACAAAATAAAATAGATAATTAGAGGAGAGAGAGAGAGATTTACCGTTGGGTCTAAGAGAAGTTAGCTACGTTGAAAGTAGACAACTATGGTCTGCTTCTGAAGGTCTTTCACAAAGCACTCCATAGAACAATGGGTTGAGTTGGGACTGTGATGACAAATAGTATACTTTTACACATACACTGGCTCAGTTGTTCTTGTTTGAGAAAGATGTTATGTTGTTTTCTATGGCACTTGAAATATTCATCTGTACTGGGATAGAACTGAAATGAAGTTGCAAAGAACCTGTTTTTGAGAATACCACCAACCTTGGTAGGAAAGTGTGTGCCAGAGTTAAATACCCTCCCAGTACACACACACACACATACACACACACAGAGAGAGAGAGAGAGACAGAGACAGAGACAGAGACAGAGAGACAGAGAGACAGAGACAGAGAGACAGAGAGAGCAAGAGGGAGAGACATTTCAATCCTTCCTTTACTCAGTAGCAGTATAACTTGCTTACTATAACTTATCCTGACTTTGTCTCCTGTTCCACAAACTAATGCTACTAGTATATACCATGGAAAACTATCGTGAAGATTATATAAATATTTAACTGTGTATTAACTCTTAAGAGAAATTTTAAAAGTTGATTCTCCTTGCCTTTTCCCTTTATTGAACCTCGAGGACAGACTTCTATGTTTTTTCAACAGACGTTACAAAGGACACTTACCAATTAGTCCATGGCCCCAAATGACATATGTTCCTGAATGTCTCTGATTGCTCCTTATAATTAGCAGGACCTGTTTCAGGTACTGAACATTGCCAGCAATCAATTTGAAAATGACAGACATGAACCCACTCATTATCCTAATAGGTCCATTTTTAGTACATAAAAACTGAGACCCAATCTTGCCTTGAGGCAGAAAGAAGTGAGTGACTTGGTTTCTGCATAAAAATGTGACATTTAATACAATATGTTCTCATTTATGGGCTGGTGACCAGTTTCATAATCAAGGAGGAGAGAACATCAGGACAGGACAGAAAAGGCTGCCTGTGGGGGTTATCAGTCTTCACCTTGATGACAGAATGACTCTCTTACTAACTGATATCACTCCCTGTTGTCTTTCTATAGAAAAAAAAAATTAGGACTTCAATTTTTTAAAATGTCATGTGCATACATTCTTATAAACTCACACTCCATAAGCTTAGAGCTCAGTGGCTTTTACTAAAGAACTCAAGTCAAAAAACAAAATCACTGCAACTCATGAGATACCTGCAGATCTGAATGCCATTCCCAGAATGCATATAAAGGCAGAAAAAGAGATCTACCTAGCCACAAAGTTGTCTTTTAATCTCCACAAACATGCTGTGGCATGCATGTCTACATGTACATATCATGCACAAGACAATAAATTGTTATTTTTATCATCATCATCATGACTATCCATTCCTTTTTGCAAATCATTCTTAAGATTTATTTTCGGAACCACTTTCCAGGAGATCCACTAGCCACTGATTTAAGTTTACCACTATAGATAATTTGATTAGTTCACAAGTTAGTATTCAGTACAAACATTATGGGGGTATGGTTGGCTTCTTTGACCTAAGGTTTTCATAAGTATGCGCTCATGGCTGACAATAGCTGTTCATGATCCCTGTAATGTGTTGCAGGATATGTGATCCCATTGTGAACTCAGAGATTGTGAAGTGTGAAAACCTGTTCCTTGTTTGGTGTGGCTTAGCCTTAGCACGCATCTTTAATCTAAGAACTTTCTGTTTATTGTAAACTTAGTATGTGGATCAGCCCTAGGACATACCTTTAATCCAAGAGCTTTCTGTACACAGAATAAAATAACGTTAACACTAGGTCAAGAGGCAGAGCAAGCAACCAGCTGACAGGGAGTAAAGAAAAAGGGGGAACACTGAGAGAAAGGTACTTACAGCATAGAGAAGTAGCTTTTTGGCTTTAGGCTTTTGGCCTTTTCTTCTGGGACATGAGCTGAGTAGGAAGGTCAGCTAGGTGGTTTCTCTGCCTCTCTGAACTGAGAGATGTTCACCCCAATGTCTGGCTCCCGAGTCTTTATTGGTAAGATTGAACGACTGGGCTTTTCATTCTTTATAACAACACTAATGATTTTTAACTGTGTGTACCCCACCACTGAATATCATCGTTTCCAATCTGTGCTTGTTCTAACCAGGGCCACTGGGGACTTTTGAAAATTATGTGACTTAATGTTTAAATACACTTGGTTAACTCTATGCCAACAAGTGGAATATAGGGCTCCCATGAAAACAAAGATTAGCTTTCACAAATGCTGCTATAAAACTCTCTCATTCTAGGTCTTTATGTTTTTAAGGGGGAAAGTCCTGTTTGCGGTAACACCCTGAATAGACCCCAGACCAAGTTACCATCAGGAATCAACTTTTTCACTTAGACAAGGGGGTACCTGCCTCAAGTGGTTCTTTATTTCCGCTCAAATGGAGTTTAAATATCCACCCATGTTCCATCCCTATAGTTAGTATTCTTCAGCCAATGCCTGGACTTTTCTCTCCTATACTTCTGAAGGCAAAGCAATATCTGTGGAGGTGCCAACCTTTCTCTGGATGTCAAAGCCACAGACTGATCATTTTTGTGGAATAAAAAAAAAAAATCTACTTTTAAAAACTGGCCAGGAGGGGATTAGGATGGCTGTTGAAGAAAACTGCTTGTACATGGTTTCTAAGCTATCTTTATCCTGCTTGTTCTGTTCTCAAAATGTATTACTAGGAGCTGCCACTTGTCTTAACTGTTTTTTAATGAATGATATTTAGTTGCCTGAGGCTTATTTTAAACGAAGAACATGGACTAATTTTTTTAATGGAGAGAGAGAGAGAGAGAGAGAGAGAGAGAGAGAAATGGGTATGCTGCCTTAGCAAAGCACTGCCGAATGCCAGCTAACTGACCTCATTTTTTCTGTTTCCAGTACAGTGAAATTTCATTATCATCGTCATCGGCCTTAACTAACTTTTATTATCTACCCATAAAGCACTGAAGGAGTCCACCCCACAGTGCAGTGTGGTGGAACACGTGTTAGAATTAGAATTAGGTGCTTGGGAACAAGTCCTGCCTGCCAATTAATTACAAACTCTGTGTATTAGTCAGGCTTCTCTAGAGAAACAGAACTGATAAAACAAATATACATATATTCATTCTCTCTGTAGATAGATAGATAGATAGATAGATAGATAGATAGATAGATAGATAGATAGATAGATGTGTGTGGATGTGCATGTGTGTATTTGTGTGTGTGTGTGCATGGGTGCCATAAATATGGATGGATTACAGGCTATGGTTCAGCTAGTCCAACAATGGCTGTCTATTAATATAAGTTCCAAGAATCCAGTAGTTGCTCAGTCCCCAAGGCTGGATGTCTCACCTGGGCTTCAGTATATGCCAGAATTCCCAAGAAGTAATCTTTAATGCCAGTGCAGGAATGTGCTTGTCAGTGAGGGTGAGAATAAGAAGAGAAAGAGCAAGCTTCCTCCTCCATGGCTTTTCTGTAGGCTTCCCGTAAAAGGCGCCGCCCGAATTAAAGGTGTGTATCCTTCCACCTCAAAAGATCCAAATCACAAGTGGATCTTCCCACTTCAAATTACTTAATCAAGAAAATAATCCCTCACAGGTGTGCCCAGCCACTCAGGTTTTAGTTAATTCCAGATGCAGTCCAGTTGACCACCGAGAATCCTTGGGACAACTGTATCCTTGGGACAACAAATTCAGCTTCATAACTTTACAAAGGAAAGATTAAGTTTCTACCTTGATATAAAAACCTTTTTGTTTTAAAATTTAAGCAGTTTGGACACGTCAACTAAGATTCATGTAATCAAATTTCCCCTTTATCTGAACATATGATTTCTCCCTTACAGCTTACAAAGACAGATGTAAATTTCTCTGAGTTCTGTGACCTTCCTAAATAAACAAATGAGAATATGCCTCCTAAGTGAATTAAGGCAAATGACAAAGTGCCTCATATTTCCCTTGAGATTGTTTTTGCTCTACTTGTGAAAAGGGAAAATGAAGGCATGGTAAGGGAAATCAGCTGGGCAAAATATTGACTTTCTAGACCTCAAATATATTTTTAGTTTTTATTGTTAACATTAATATTTATTCATTCAGAAAAATCTATTAAGCAACATCTATATGTCAGGCATTTACATTAAGAAATATGTTAGCAGAGATCCTCAGAGGGAGTGAATGCCTACGGTTGTCTCTGTGGCTAAAAGATACAACTGAACCAATATTCTATATGATTTTCTTTTTACAAACATCAACAAAAAGGAAAATAGCATGTATTCACTGTAGGAAACTTCAGACTTTAACAACTTGTAAAGATCATAAAATATAAACTAGAACTCTAAAGAAAGATTATATGTTGATTTATTCTTTTGCCTGCCTGTTTTCCCAGGAATATAATTATACTGGAAAAACCCTGGTAAGAAAGATTTTTTTCGGCAGGAAAAGAGTACATAAAATCAGCTTTGGAGTTTCTTCAACATAATACTTCTTATTTAATTTTTAATTATAGCAGCACAAGAGAGTATATCAAATGTGTTGAGAATTGATGTTGCTTAATGAGAATGTACGTTCTTCCTAGTAAGTTGTATGGTTCACACAGAGAAAGGGTCTTTTATGGAAAGGGCAGTTGGTTCTTCAGAGAGAGGAGCCTCCTGAGTTGAAGTAACTGCTAACGGTGGTTTTGATTTGTTGCCCAAAGTGCACTTACAGGCTCATTGCACATTCATAGAAGTGATCTAGGTTCTGTCTTGACCTCTAAGAACCTAAATCAGACTGGGTCATCGGGGATGAGTAGGGAACCAGTTAGCAAGAGGAAGAACTTTCTCACCTTTACTTCCATCAATATCTATTCAGGGACTGCATTTCCTTATCTTGGGCCAGGTGGAGTGAAAGAATGGAGATGAGTTCACTACAGAAATAGCAGGCAATGACTAGATCCTAAATCACTCCTCTGCTCTGCTCTTCTGTCCTTCATTTCTTGTCTAGATCCCCATTCTTCTCCTTACTTCCCCTTTTTCCAGCTCCAATTTCTTATTCTTTAAAAACTGTCACAAACATCTTACCCAGTTTTGAAAAGCGACAGATGCCATGCATAGAAAGTATGTGACTGACCACAGGGACTACCCATAGGTCCCAGAGATGTAAATGTTCATAAATAAGAAGAGCTGACACACAGTCTTTGATAAGCTATGTCAGGGACTGTGTCATTTAATTTAATCTCTATATCAAAATTTGGCATAGGTATAGCTACTGCTGTGATGATTTGTTTCTAGTTACAGCCTGCTGTCATTAAATATATGAGGCTTTCACATACCAACAGTCAATGCTTCATCTCTCCAGGCACAAGTTGGATGTCTCACAATACAATTCAATTCTGACATTAATTACTAGAAGTTAGCTTTCAAACTCAAAGGACCCCAAAATGCCCCTGCTTTGAAGGCCACCCTCAAATCTTACCACCATATTTGTGGTTGGTAAGCTCCATAGTTGGGATTGGAGGACTTCCCACAACCGCTTATTCAGGAAAGAGTGACTTGCTAGAATTCCTCACAGAACTCAGAAAAATACTTTACCTACATTTCTTATTTTATTATAAAGAATACAATATAGCAAAAAGGACAAGCCAAATGGACAAGATGCAAAAGGTCATGCATAAAGGAGGGTGAGCAAAGCTTCTATGCCCTTTCCAGTTGCTGTTTTCTACCAGGTCTCTAAATTCTTTCCTGGGTATTCACATGCATGCTCCATTACATAGACGTGAATGACTAAATCATTTGCCATTGCTGATTAATTCAGTCCCCAGTTCTTATTTTACTGGACCATTGACTGAAGGTTCCAGCCTTTCAATCACCTGTTTAGTTCCTTCTACTCATTCTGAAGCTCTTCAGGTTTCTATGCATAATTAGTAAACAATATTTAGGGATGTTTGAAAGAAGAAATTCATGAATAATAGCAACAACGAAATGTTCTTTCAACCCCTAATCATTCAGGAAAATTTTAAGTGTTTAGGACTTCTGTTCTAGGAACCAGGAATAAAGACCAAAGTTCACTTTTGTTTTTTGTTTTTTGTAACAGTGTATCTGTATTGGTACTACAGCCACTGTTCTATGATGACATTGATTCTTAGATTCATTGGATGGTTTGTGGAGAGACATGTAACTGCTAGATGAGAACTAGGATCTACAGCAGGTGCAAAGTCCAGCGTGTCTATGGGAACTGGGTATGTCAAGTTGAGCCAGTTTAAAGAAAAGGTGTTTGAAGTTGGAGGAGAAATAATGGTATAACTGGATGTCCAAATGTAGAAAAATGCAAAAAAAAAAAAAAAAGTGAGGAAGAGCCTCATCCTCATTGGCACAAGAGACAACTTCCTGAACAGAATACCAATAGGACAGACTCTAAGATCAACAATTAATGTGGGACCTCTTGAACCTGAAAAGCTTCTGTAAGGTAAAGGACACTGTCAACAGAACAAAACAACAGTCTACAGATTACAGATTGATTACAGAAAAATTATTCACCAATCCTACATCTGACAGAGGGCTAATATCCAATATATATAATAAACTCATGAAATCAAACACCAACAAACAGAATAACCCAATTTAAAAATGGGACACAAAATTAAACAGATGCAAGTGAATTAGATTAAATCCCAAAAAAGAGTCAAAAGAATGGTTATATTGAAAGAAATTGAAGAGGTGAGATAAAGATAGCTCAGTGGGTTAAGAGTACCTGCTGCGGAACTCCACAAGGAGAGCAACAGAACCAAAAATTCTGAGCACAGGGGTCTTTCCTGAGACTGATACTCCAACCAAGGACTATGCATGGAAATAACCTAAGACCCCTGCACAGATGTCCATGGCAATTCAGTATCCAAGTGGGTTCCATTGTAATAGGAACAGGGACTGTCTCTGACATGAACTGATTGGCCTGCTCTTTAATTACCTCCCCTTGAAGGGGGAGCAGCCTTACCAGGCCACAGAAGAAGACAATACAGCTACTTTTGATGTGATCTGATAGACTAAGATCAGAAGGAAGGAGAGGAGGACCTCCCAATTAGTGTACTTGGGGAGGGGCATGCGTGAAAAAGGGAGAGGGAGGGTTGGACCAGGAGGGGAGGATGGAGGGGTTTATAGGGGGATACAAAGTGCATAAAGTGTAATTAATAAAATAAAATTAAATTAAAAAAAATAAAATAAAAATGGGACACAAAATTAAACAGAGAATTCTCAACAGAGGAATCAAATGACTGAGCACTTAAAGAAATGTTCAATGTCCTTAGTCATAAGGGAATTGCAAATAAAAATGACTCTGAGATTTCATCTCACACCTGTTAGAATGGCTAAGATCAAAATCTCATGTTGGCCAGGATGTGGGGGAGGAGGAATGTTCCTCCCTTGCTAGTGCCAAGTGTAAACTTGTACAACCACTTTGGAAATCAATCTGGCTTTTCACAGAAAATTGGGAATAGCTCTACCTCAAGACCCAGCTATACTGCTCCTGGTCATATACCCAAAAGACATTCCACCATCCAACAAGGACACTTGTTCAACTATGTTCATAGCAGCTTTACTCATTATAGCCAGAATCTAGAAACAACTTAGATGTCCCTCAACCAAAGAATGGATAAAGAAACTGGCACATTTACACAATGGAATACTAGTCACTTCTTTTTTTTTTTTTTAATGAAATTTGCTGGCAAATGGATGGAACTAGAAAAGATCATCCTGAGTGAAGTAACTAAGACCCAGAAAGACACACATGGTACATGCTCACTTATAAGTGGATTTTAGCCATATAGTACAGGATAAGCATACTGTGCTGCACAGACCCAAAGAAGATAAGCAAAGAGGATGATCCAAGGGAGGATGCAAACATTTCACTCAGAAGGGGAAATAGAATAGACAGAGGTAGTGGTTGAAGAGAGGGAGCAGGGTAGGAGAGGGGGCACAGAGAGTTATGAGTGTGGAGATGAGACCTGGGGAGAGTAGGAGGTGAGAGGACAGAAGGCCTATAGAGCAAAGAAGAACTGAAGGTGGGCACATCTCTGTGACAAGCTGGAGACCTAAGTCAGGGTAGGCTCTTGGGAGGATATGAGGGTGACTCAAGCAGAGACCATAAAGCAGCAGAGGCCATAGAGACTGAAGAGGACACCGTCTAACTGGACTAGTCTCCTAGTAGAGGGAGGGGAACACCAATCCAGCCACATAGACTTCAACCCAAAATTTGCCTCGCCTATGAGATGTGCAGGGATAAAGATAGAACAGATAAAGCAGAGATTGAGGAAATACATAACCAATGCCTAGTCTAACCAAAGACCCACCCTATGGGAGAGAGCCAACCCCTGACACTTTTAATGATACTCTGCTAAGTTTGCAGACAGGAGCCTATCAGAGTTGTCCTCTGAGAGGTTCTACCCAGCAGCACCTCAAAACAGATGCTAAAACTCACAGCCAGTTAGTTGTTGGGTGATGCTTAAGGAGTCTTGTGGAAAAGTGGGAGGAAAGAGAAAAGGACCTGGAGGTGATAAGAGAACCAACAGAGCCAACTAACCAGGCCCCAGAGGGGCTTGCTGAGACTGATGCATCAACCAAGGATCATGCATGAACTGGACCTAGGTCCCCTACAAAGATGTAACAGATGGGCAGCTTAAGCTTCATGTGGGTCCTCTAGTAAGGAAAGTGGGGACTGCATCTGACACAGACTCACTAGCCAGCTTTTTGATCACTTCTCCCTGGTGGGACTGCCTTGCCAGGCCACAGGAGAAGACTACATGCTCAGTCCTGATGCAACTTGATGAACTGGGGTGGATGGAAAAGGGAACTTCCCTTTTCTGAGGAATAGGGGAGAGGGGGAGAGGGAAGGGAGAGAAGGTGAGACTGGGAGAGGAGGAGGTGTGGGGCTACAACCAGGATGAATAAAAAATAAATTTGAAAAGGTAGTAAGTAAATAAATATATTACTGAAATTAAAAAAACAAATAATGGGACCATTCCTAAAAATGTACAGCATCATCTTAGCAGATGTAACAATGAATAAAATAATATAGGTTGAATAAAACCATAGGGAAGTTCTATCAAGTTTGGGAAAGAAATTATTTGAATCTCTGAGGGTTGGTGTGAACTGGATTTCTTCTTTAGTCCATTTGGAATGCTGTAACACAATGTCATGTGTTAGACCGCTTATATGCTTCATAGATTTAGAAATCCCCAAATTAGGATATCTGTAGATTTGATGTGTGCCAACGGCCCATTAACCTGGTTCGTAGATGGTACCCTCTCACTATGCTGATGTATGGTTTCTTCTTGTTGTACACATACATGGCTGAAAGGGGTAAAGTAGCCTTCTGCACTGAACCCATCCCTGTGTCCCCACCCTTGTAATTATAAGCTCCAAATCCAATTCCTTGAATTATTGTTGTGTGCATTTCAGTGTATGTACTTGGCGGACATGAGATTTTAAACCGTAACTGCTTCTGTCTAGAAATTACCTGCAGAGGACTTGGAGTACTGAAAAGGCTTTAGATTATTTCTGGGATTCATGTGTTCAAATCATCCCTAAATTGCCTTTCAAAGCTAATGCCCCAAGAGAATGTCATAAGAACGTGAGAGACTTTTTGTGGAGAACTGATCTTCAAAAACGAGCAAGGCATTAAGGCCCACACCTTTGTTCTTCCATAAGGCTGGTTTTGGCTATTTAGGATCCCTTGTGATTTTCTGTGAACTTCAAGACATAGCACTACCATAATCCTCCTCTGCCCTGCACCTTATTTCTGCAAAATAACAAAAATCTTCTTGGACTTTGAAAAAGATTGAATCTACAACTTGGGTTAGCACAGCCATTTTGACAATAGTAAATCTTTTGCTGCATGTGTCTAGGTCCTTTTTCCATTTGTCTTCAAAATACTACAAAGCTACAGTAACCAAAACAGTGTGATACAACAAGATAAAAATATAAGTCAATAGACTAGAAAAGAAAGCCCAGATGTAAACTCATAATTTCTGGTCAGATTATTGTCCACAAAGATGCCAAAAATGTCATAGAATATTCAGCAAACTGTGTTAAAAACACTAGATATCTGCTTATAATTAGATCCTTATCTTACATACAAAAGTAAGTAAAGATTAAGTCTTAGGGCAACAAAACTCCTGGAAGGTGGGAGGGGGGATACGTGACGACACCATATTGGTGACAAGTTCCTAAATATGACATCAGAACGTCAAACTAAACAGTTTATGTGCATCACAGGAAAAATTAACATTGAAGTTTATGGAATGAGAATGTTTGTTTGTAAACTATTAAGTTCATAAGGAGCCGACTATAAAATTATTTAAGAAAATATACATACATGCATATGTGATATGAAAAAGTGTGTGTGTGTGTGCGTAATAGGAACGGAGAGATCCTAGGGTTTGCTGACTGACCAGTCTATTTGAATTGTTGAATATTAGTTAAGATACCCTAGCTCAAAAAATAAGCATGGAAGTCACTCTAAAACAAACAAACAAACAAACCAACAAACCAATATTGTTTTTCAACCTCACATACTCAGACACACATACATGAATGTGCTTCTCTACACACTCACACCTGTTCAGAGTGGGGAGCAATTGAGGAAGATAGCTCCTCATTCATGTATGGCCTCCACATGCATGCATACTAACACACGTGAGCACAGAAACATATATACATATATACAACATTGTATATGTATATGTATATATGTATACATATGTATATGTATATGTATATGTATACACACATTATATATGTATATGTATACACACAAATATGATCTAGCAAGTCTATATCTGGATATTCATTATTTTTAACATTTATTTATTTATTTATCTATTTATTTATTTATATATTGGAAGTGTGCACATGTGCAAGACAGAGGACAACTTGTGGGATCACTTCTCTTCTACAGTGTGAGTTCTGGGGATCCAACTGCAATACTCAGGCTAGGCAAGCTCTTTTACCTGCTGAGCCATATTACTGGCACTATTTCTGGATATTTGTTTTAAAATTGTAAATAATGCCCTGAAAAAATATCCACACTCTTGTTCATTGTATTGTTGTGTGTGATGGCAAATGTTCAGTGGATGCCAAATAGACAAAGAAAATGTGGTAGATGTATGCAAGGTGACATCATTTCGTCATATGTCACAACATGAGGGAATCTTAAGGACACTGCTGAAAGAGTTAAGCCAACCACAGAGGACAAATACTGCAGGAGTCTATTTATATATCACAGGTAAGGCAGTCACATCACAGAAGCTGAAAGCAGAACCGTTAGCTGGGGCTGGGGGAGAGGCAAATGTAAAATTGTTCAATGAACGCAAAGTCACTGTCATGGAAGATGAAAAGGTTCCAGAGAGGAATCTGTACGGCATTTGTGCACACAGTTAAAATACTCTACAATGAGAAACATTGTTGCGAGGGTAGAGTCCATGCTTTGTGGGGTTTGTTGTCCATACAGTGGAAAAGCCTGTCAGGCATGTTGGAGCACACGTAAACTCAGCACTATGGGAGTCAGCGGCAGGAAGACCTGTCTGAAAAACAACAACAAAGCAGACAGACCAAAAAATACAACCCAAACCAAAACCAGAAC
This sequence comes from Psammomys obesus, assembly GCF_907164565.1. Lineage (NCBI taxonomy): Eukaryota > Metazoa > Chordata > Mammalia > Rodentia > Muridae > Psammomys > Psammomys obesus. The sequence goes on along the minus strand of NW_026596057.1, from coordinate 11,577,430 downwards.
TAATCCCAAATATGCAGCACTGAGAATGTGAGGAGAGACAGGCAGTCTCGTGATTATGTAGATTCGGCCTGGGCAAGTCCAGGGCTGGCAGCTGGAAAAGAGCAATTGGATTATATTTGGGAATCGTTCAGGCACACAGGCATCTTCTCTTTATTTAAGATTGCCCTGTGCAAATTTTTTAGTGCATTATGTCTTTCTAAGAGGCATCATGACACGGTGATTAAAGCTGTACAGTGTGGTATCAGATAGATCTGGGTTTGAGTCCTGGCTCCTCTGATTGTAAATTGACAATTTTTCTAGCTTCTCTGAGCTTTGATGGTCTCATTTTTGCAGTAAAAGAAAATATCCATCTCATCTGAAAAGATTAAATGGGATAACCTGTGTAGCAATCTTGGGTGATAATGGTGAGGGTTATTATTTATACACATGGAAGCAGCACTAGTACTTGAGGCTGAACCAATTATCTGTATTACAGGAGTTGCTTGTAATTTCAGGTAAGGGCATTTCCATAAGATGAGCTGGCGTGGGTATCAATGTTAGTGTCAGCATTTGTATGTGGATCTACACTGGAAAGAGAAAAATACAAACCTTGAAATACAAACCTTGAAATACAAACCTCAACTAAATACAGAGATGTGTCAGTTCTAGGTACGTGTGTGTGTGTGTGTGTGTGTGTGTGTGTGTGTGTGTGTGTGTGTG